>NC_088922.1:4847500-5147500 GCF_038396675.1 Hydra vulgaris
AACAAAATGAGGTTTATAGACATCAAAGGTGATCTACAAAGTATTATTCCTAGATATCGTGGAAATTGGCTTCATATTCGTTTTCATACTTGTTTTATTTTTATGAAGCATTATAGTAAGTTTAAAGATTTCCTCACTGTTGGAACATTAAAATGTAAAAGTTTGCTAGCAATTTTAAAAGGGGCATTTTGTAATAAAACTGCCATAAAAGAAATGTGCGTGCTTGCATTGTTTGGAAAACTCCTTACTGAGTCTTGGATGAAAAAGTTTTATGTTTTAGCTAAGGATGCAACTTTTGATCATGTTTCTGGTATTCAGTTAGTGAAAAAAGTTTTGCTAATAATTACAAATTGTAAATCTAATCCAGCTGCTCAGTTTTGCAGAAGAACATATTTTTTTGGGAGTACTCTTGCCCCTAACATTTAAAAATCATTTTATGCTCCATTGCTAACCACTAAAACTCGTATAAGCTTCATTGATAACCAGGTAAAAAAAATTACTTCTGCTTGTCTTGATGCTGTGCAAGTTGTCTTGAAGAGACAATATAAAAGGTATTTCTCACTTTCTATTACAGAGACACTAAAGGAGGTAAGAGATGCAAAAGGGAGGAACTTGGTAGATAAATCTTGATGTTGTAAATTTGTTTTTTTAAATGGTTTTTTACTAAATAAACACTATTTTTTATTTTTTTTATTTATCATTTAATTTTTTTAGTTTATCATTTAATTTTTTTTTTTTAATATAGGCTTGTCTAGGAGTGATTTTTTGGTTTGGTGTGAAAGCCACCCTGGGCCTAAATCAAAAAGGGCCTTCCGCATATGGGCCCAGAATGGAGGTAAAGACCTGCCTTATTTTAAATACAAACCTCCTGGTGGCAGAAGGGATGGCAGAGGATTCAGTAATGTAGTTATTAACAAATATAAATTTACTTATTAATAAGTTTATATAGATTCACTTAATTTTGAAATAAATCATTTCATTACATATATGAACTTAAAGATTTTAAATCAAAATTAATTAAACAAAAGTAAAATAATTTCAAAACAATTTATATTATTTACTTATAACGATAATCAGCTATAAATTAACTATAGAAATAACAAAAATAATAATCAAAAGATCTAAATAAAATTGCATTACGTAGCAAATTGGTTAGGTGAGTTGCTTTTAAAAACTTCACGCCCTCATGTTTGAAGATATATTCGCCGTTTTGTCGAGTCAATTTTTTACGTCATTACATTTTTTTTAAGGTTATTTCTCTGGTTATTTTTTTTTTATTACCTTATTTATTATAGCTACTAAATTTATATAGTGCAAAAGAATCTTTTCTTCCACTTTTCTTCAAATCAAATCAAATCAAATCAATATATTTTCACTTAAATAATAACTGTATATATACAATCGTGCGGGACATTTACAAACAGTTATAAACTGATGACGCGTAAAGACCTATGATGGTATAAATATAGCATAATAATAATGATAATAATAATAAGTAATAAAAAATTAAATAAAAATAAATAGTAATAATAATAGTAATAAATAGTAATAATAATATTAAATACTGTTATAATAATAAAAATAGTAATAAATAGTAATAATAATATTAAATACTTCTGTAACAGTATGCAGCTGCCTTGATAAATTTTTAACATGAAAATATAGGTTGGCGATTTTTAGCATGCACCAAAAGTAGGTTGTGAAAATTGTTTAAACTGCGGACCTGGAAAGTTATTTATGCTTAAGCTTGGTTTCCAATAGTTGTAGAAATGTCGCACAACAATCGTGCAACTTTCGTTTAATTTGTTGTGCGTTAATTTGTTGTGCAACGTGATGTTTCCATTGCATTTAATTAAGTTAAATTAAAAAAAAAAAAACATAGAATAAATGAAAATATGGCGGTTATTAAAAAAAGTGCTATTCTAAATTATCGACTTTTTGTTATACTTTTAATTTTAAAACGTCAAAAAAACTCAAAAAAAAGAAAACATCAGTTCTGGGTCAGAGAACTATTTAAAAAACGCGTACAGCAAGGTGCATTTAGTTCGTTGGTGCAAGAAATGGTGCTATTTGATAGAGAATTTTTTTTTCGATACTTAAGAATGTCTCCTGACAGATTTGAACACCTTTTGTCATTAATCGGACCTTCAATAACAAAAAAGTACTGTCCCAGAAGAGAGTCTATATGCCCATCGCAGAGATTAATAATTACACTTCGATACCTAGCTACAGGAGAATCACAACAAACTCAGTCGTTTTATTTTCGTGTTGGCAGAGCTACAGTATGTAATATAATTGAAGAAACCTGTTGTGCTGTATGGGAAGTTCTTAAAAAAATATTTCTAAGAGCCCCTAACGACATACAAGAATGGCAAAATATTATTAAAGAATTTAATCAGAATTGGAACTTTCCACAATGTATAGGAGCTATTGATGGAAAGCACGTACGTATTGAGGCTCCTGTAAAATCTGGTTCTTCTTTTTATAATTATAAAGGATTTTACAGCATGATTTTATTAGCCATCTGTGATGCTAAATATTGTTTTACAATGGTTGACATTGGGGGTTATGGAAGGGATAATGATGCTTCTATTTTAAATGCAAGCACATTTGGTAGGGCATTTAATATGGGTGATTTTAATTTACCAGAAGTGTCTAAATTCGATCCTAAAGTTCCACCAGTCCTTGTTGGAGATGATATATTTGCACTTAAGCCATGGTTAATGAAACCATACCCAGGTAAAAACCTTACAGTCCAACAAAGAATTTATAATTATCGCTTATCTAGATGTCGTAGAACAATTGAAAATAGTTTTGGAATTCTGGCTGCCAGGTGGAGAATTTACAGATCTCCAATTAAAGCTAAACCATCGAAAGTGGAAAATATAATAAAGGCTACTGTCTGTCTTCACAACTATTTGCGTCTAACAGATGGAGCACATTATGTTCCTACTGGTTTTGTAGATAGTGAAAGCAACTCAGGAATTGTTATCCAAGGAGATTGGAGAAAAGAATTAAAAGATCAAGGATGTTTACTTAATTTCTCCAAATCAAAAAGTAATCGATCTGTTTTTAATGCAATAGTAATAAGAAATACTTTTACAGATTATTTTAATTCATGTCAAGGAAGTCTTTCGTGGCAAATGGACTATGTTCAATCATGCGGCCACAATTCAGTAAAATAACTAGAGTATATGTAATCAATAAACTTTCTTTTAACGATATGATATATTAAAAATATATCTAATTTACTTATTACATTTTGAACTTGTTTTCCCAAAATTTTGTTGTTTTAATTTGATATTGTACCTCTTTTCTCCAATCTCCTTGAATAACAATTCAAGTTAATTATTTGCTAAAAAAATATGCACTATACCTCCTTGATTTTATTAAAAACTTGTAGTTTTTCACATTAATAGATTAAACAAAATATTAAACTAGATCATGTCTTTTTAAATGATTTTTTGAGAGTTACTTTATAGCTAATTTTAATCAAAATGTAAAGTTTATCAAATAGTTATGTTAAACAAAATAATAAAAATACTATAATAATCTTTTCAAATATTTAATCAACAGTTACTAAAGCTACTACAAAAGTTCATTTACTTTTAAAGTAAAGTTATTCATATTGCAACAGAAAATCAATGCATCGATGGGTTAAACAGAGTAGACTGGTTCACCTTTATCTGGAAACTCCAACTTGAGCAGAAATGCTTGTATTTGAACTTTAGCCAAGGCTTCGGAATAGTTGTTTAATCTTTTTAGTTGTGGAATTAATGAAATCATAAATAAAAAATCTTCATCTTGATCTACTTCATTTGAATTTGTCATATTGGAATTAATTTTTTCTAATGTTTTTACTAATGTTTTATCAAGTAAGTCATCGGAATCTAATTTTTTTCTTTTTTTCCTAACTTTATCACTTGAATCTACTCGCAGACAAGAATTTATACAATCTTTTTCTTCAATCACATCTTCAGGTAAATTAGTATTTAGTTCATTTAGTGGACAATGAATAATTTCAAGTTGCTCGCATACCATGTCTACATTTTCCTCCAAATTTATTCCTTCTAGTTTGGAATCAGAAGGTAAACAAATATTAGAGGTTGTTTCACGATGTTCAATAAAGGTATTTAGCCAATCAAGATGGAGAAACTGAGGTGGTACTGAATTACTTCCAGAACCTGATGGGATATTTTTTTTTGCTTTTAACCACCTTCCATAACTACTTCGAATGCTTTTATATTTTTCTTCTGCTTGATTAGCAGTTAGGTTTGAAAGACGACCAACTTCTTCCCATGCATTTTTCTTTTTGAATTTGTCTTTAAATTCCTTATCAAACTTGTCATACAAAACAGGATATTTTTGAACTTCGTTCATAAAATTTGCTTTAGAGATGACTTTTTCTGATACATGTGTCGCCATATTTTCGTAAAAAATGGCGATACTTTAAAAACTTTATTGTTGTACAACAGTTATCGCGTGGTTTCCAATGAACATAAACTGCGCAAATTGCAGAAAAAACAAAAAACTGTTGCAGAGATAGATTTTTCGCAAAACTCGCAACCGCAGTTGTACAACCTAAATTTTGTTGTACAACCGACGTTAAGTTGTGCAACTTACGCAAGAAAATGTTTCCATTATAAAGCATTATTGTTGTACAACTGTTGTACGACATTTCTACAACCATTGGAAACCAAGCTTTACGCGCAACGGAAAACAATTCGAAAACAACAAAAGCCTACTTTTGGTGCATGCAAAATTTTTACCAACTGTTTATGTTATTATTATGTAATTGTAAAACGTTAATGGTTAAATCAGCGTTATTATTTTATTAAATTAGTTTTTTAAAAAAAGCTTTTAGCATTGATTATTAAAAAGATGATTTTATTGCTACTTATATATATATATATATATATATATATATATATATATATATATATATATATATATATATATATATATATATATATATATATATATATATATATATATATATATATATATATATATATATATATATATATATATATATATATATATATATATATATATATATATATATATATATATATATATATATATATATATATATATATATATATATATATATATATATATATATATATATATATATATATATATATATATATATATATATATATATATATATATATATATATATATATATATATATATATATATATATATATATATATATATATATATATATATATATATATATATATATATATATATATATATATATATATATATATATATATATATATATATATAAATTAGTAAAAACACTTATCTAATTTTTTTATCTTCTAGAAGATAAGTTAGATAAGTGTTTTCATTAAATTATTATTGCTCTGTTCTTTAAGAACATTGAGCACTCTATTTGTAGAATACACTGACAAAATTTATATATATATATATATATATATATATATATATATATATATATATATATATATATATATATATATATATAAATACAAATTTATATATATATATATATATATTTATATTTATATATATGTGTATATATATATATATATATATATACATATATATATACACACATATATATATATACACACACACATATATATATATATATATATATATATATATATATATATATATATATATATATATATATATATAAATTATGTCAGTGTATTCTACAAATAGAGTGCTCAATGTTCTTAAAGAACAGAGCAATAATAATTTAATCAAAACACTTATCTTACTTATCTTCTTGAAGATAAAAGTTAGATAAGTGTTTTTACTAATTTATATATATATATATATATATATATATATATATATATATATATATATATATATATATATATATATATATATATATATATATATATATATATATATATATATATATATATAAATTAGTAGAAAATCACTCAACAAAATTTTTTTTATTTTACACTGTGTTTCATCTGTGTTATTAAGGTGTGTCGATTTTCACTTTTTTTTGAAATTTGATGATAGCTAGTATTTTTTTTTTGTAAATCAGTATGCAAAACATGAAATTATTTTTTATTTGGAAAAAAAAATCTTTTAAGCTACTTTTTTTCACCCTTAAACTATAATTTTATTGGACTTAGTTTTTATTCTTGAAACTGAAGTTTGCCGTAATCTCCGAAGAAGATCGCATTTATTTACCAAACCATGAAGTAAACTAAGATTTAACTTTGTTTGCAAAATCGTGCATTTCAAAATTTAGTTTAACAAACAACGTGTAAACAACAATTATATTTTAAATACACACTCTCCTTTTTGCAATATTTATATTATTTTTAGATTATGTAGGAATGATGAACTGTGTGTCTTACATTTTATTTATAAAGCATTATAAATTGTAGATTTTTTGTTTGTTATTAAATTTTAATACCTTTTAAAAACTTGTATATATATATATATATATATATATATATATATATATATATATATATATATATATAAACTTTTATTTCAAAAAAAATTTTTATGTATATATTTATTTATATAATAAAAGTTTATATAAATAAAATTAATTTGTTTTACAGAAAGATGGCTCAATGTTTTTAAAAAGTATTACTGTATTATTAAAACGCCTCCGTCTTATTTTTTATTTGTAGATGAAGTAAAGTATTTTTAGAGCATAAACAATATTGTGAATCTTTTTAAAAAAAAATTATATATAAATGTCTTATACCACCAAAACCAGAAGTAAATCAGCTTGTCAACTTAGTAATTTGATTGGAAAGTGTTCAGAGTTTCTTCCATCAGAACTCCTAACTTCCAGAGATATTCTCAAGTATGGCCTATATTTAAGGGAGATTAGTGAAAAAAATTACAGAAACTATAGTGTAGATCAGCTTGTAAAAGATATTATTCCAGGAATTTTGTTACAGTGGAAAAAAGCTAATTCTCAATTTATAAATCCAGTTATTAATTCTGAAAGAAGAATCAAATGTAAAGTAAAAGATTTGTGGTTATTGGCTGTTAAAGTTAGTAATGGCAATGTATCCTCACCAATTAGAAATATATTTATGGAAAAACTTGATAAACTTTTTGATTTGTTTACATGCAATTGTAAAATACTTTTTTGCTTAGAGAATAATTGTGAAAAAAACTGTGACAGAAAAGCTCACATTGTATGTACTTGTAAAAAAGAAAAAAAAATTCCTCTCCTTGAGTTGTACTTTGTTAGATATCAAAGAGAAAAAGTTGGAACCAAAGCTATCCTTCAAATAGCAATATGATCAATGCCAGATCATATTGAAACTCGAAAACAAAATAAAAAAAATAAACGATTGTCAATAGAAAATCAGGTTTCACAAATAAAAAAATAAAAAATAGACCAGGAGATTCTTAATCAAGAAAATGATTTTTTTTTCCCCAAGAGTGACTCGGACAAAGTCTGTGAAGATACAAATGATAAAATAAAAATTCATATTTCAAAAATAAAAAAAGTGAAAGAAAAAAGTGTATTATATAACACAATGAATATAAAAAATATAGCATTAGCAAGCTTAAGGCATCATACAGGTTTAAGAGAAACTGCAGAAATAGCAACTGCTGCCCTTATTGATGCTAAAATTATCACTAAAGGAAACACTTCCTTAAATATTGACCACAACAAAGTTAAGCGAGCTCAAGAAAAAATTGGAAAAGAGTTGACCTTAAAACTCCAAAATGAAATTAACAATAATGGTTTGAGTTGTATTTTTTTTGATGGTAGAAAAGATGACACTAAAATTTTCTTTGATGTTGAAGGCAGAAAATTTCCAGGTTTAATAAAAGAAGAACATTATACTGTGTGCAGTGAACCTGGTGGAAATTATCTATTCCATTTTGTTCCTGAAGAGTCAGATTTAAAAAAACCTGCAGAAATAATTGCTGATCATTTAATCAAATGGCTTAAAGGAAGATGTTTACATTTGACATTGGAAGCTATAGGTTGTGATAGTACTAATTTAAATACTAGATGGGCAGGAGGAGTAATACAATGGGTTGAAAAAAACTTAATAAAAAACTTGTATGGATTGTATGTGATCTGCACACTGGGGAACTAGGGTTAAGAAGTCTTATTAAGTTTCTTGATGGTCCTAATAAAGCCAGCAATCATTGGTCAGGACCGCTGGGTAAGATGTTGAATGATGCTACCAACCTTGAAATTAACCCAGAATTTTTAAAAGTGTGTGAAAACTCTCCACTTATCTACGTTAGTCCTGACATTATCAAAGATCTAAGCACTGATCCGAGCTATGCGTACCAAATTGTGACATCTATTAAAACTGGAGTTCTGCCTAAGAGACTTGCATTACTAGAAATTGGTCCTGTTTGTCATAGTAGATGGCTAACTACTGCTTTAAGGTTTTGCAGAATCTGGGTATCCAAACATGGGTTAACAGGTGACCTTTTAAATAGGTTGAAAATGATTGTTCAGTACATAGTAGGTGTCTATATTCCCAACTGGTTTAGCATTAAAGTAAATTCGTGCTGGGTAGAAGGACCAATAAACTTACTTAAACATATGCAATTACTAACAAATCAAACTCAGGAGGTAATTGACATTGTTTTACCCACTTTCAAACGATCAGCATGGTATGCTCACCCTGAATCAGTTTTGCAAAGTATGCTCTGTAGTCAAATTGAAGATGAGCGAAAAGAAGCAGTTGATAAAATAGTTAAAATAAGAGGAGCAAGAAATGAGGCACTTCAATTTGGAGATCTTTTAGGATTCGAAAGACTCTTGCCATCATTATGGAAGCAACCTGTTTGTCTGAACTTATAGACTGGAGTGATATTACTGAACCACCTCTAACATGTCATTTATCAACTGAAGCAGTTAAAGAATTTATTAACACTCCAATGAAAGTAACAATGCGGCCTTCCCATACACAATCTGTTGAAAGATGTGTAAAAATGACATCTGGAAGTGCTTGCCACGTCTTTGGTCAGGCCAAAAGAAATACTTACATTCAAGGTCAAGTTGCTAGCAGAGAATTAATGTCCAATAATTCTAGAAAGAAAGACATGTTGAACCTCATTAAAAAAAATTAGTTGCAAACTATTATTTAATCATCTTTAGTTAGATAACTATATCTTGGACTTGTTTTTTTATGAAGTAAATATAAACATATGTGTGTATAAAAAACTTGATGTTCTACTTTTCACTTTAAAATCTAAACTCTTTCTAGTTAAAATAATGAGCTGATATACGTTTAGTTTTTGGTATTACAAATATATATATATATATATATATATATATATATATATATATATATATATATATATATATATATATATTTATATATATATATATACATTTGTAATACCAAATTTGAGCTGGCACATTTGTACATTTAGCATTTTAGTTGGCAAGTTTTAAAGCATAGTTGTATTTTTTTTGTCTCTCTAGTTGGCAAAAAACACATACAACAACCCCCATGAGAGACCGCTTCGCGACGGCCCTGATAAAAAATTGTCACTTTATGATCAAAACTTGGTATTTTGTCTCCCTTTCATCACGCTAAATCATTTATTTTATGACCATAACATTTAATTTTCAATTAGTTCTTCATTAATTCATCATTATATATTGATATATATATAACATGATTGTATATATTTATTCATTAATTTAAACTCTTCATTAATTTATTAGATATTTTAAAAATAATCGAAAAATAATTTAACATTTATTCAGAATTAATGAAATAAAATTAATGAAATTAATTTTATTTCATAAATAAAACAAATTAATGGAAAATCAAAATAAATTAACGAAATTAATTTATTTTGATGCCAGCTTAAATTGAATGAAATCAAACCAAACAATATAATAGAGATATTTTAAATCTGGTGTTGTATGAAATTTTTACTACTATGTTTTTCAAAAATAAAAGATTTTTACTACCCAGTAAAAAATTGTTGTATTAGATTTTTATTCACTTATGAAAATTTTGTATTAAATTGTTACTGTCATGTCATAAAATCTCACGTAGAATAATGGCAATGTTATTATTGTAATTATATTGATTGTCAACTAAACAGTTTATTATCATTAGTGATCGACTAAAACCGAAATTTAAGCCAAAACCGAAAGTACAGAAATTTTGGTTCAGTAAAGCCGCAGCCAAAACCGAAATTTCGGCCGAAGTTTGAGAAAGAATGTTAAAAATCCCTGAACCTTTTATGATCACCGAGTTAAAGCAAAAAAAAACTATTTTACATTTATCTAAGCAATCACCATGTAACATAATTGATAAAAACTATAATATGTCGAGACATTTCAATAATTAAAGTTGAAAAATGAAATATTTTCCCTGCAAAATACATTTTATTTCATGTTTTCTGACAAAAGTCTGTTTCTTTCATTTGAAAGAATATCTCCAACAGTTGAAAACAACCTTTCAACTTTGTTAAATGTTGGTGGAGGTGTAAGGAATCTCTTTGCTACTTTTGCCAAACCTAAATTTTGCTTTTAATGTTGTTTTCTAATATAGATCTATGAAACTTCAGACCTTCTTCGGAGTTTGAATCAACTTTCGAGATATTGTCAACCCAGCCAGACATTGTACATTGCAACATTTCAGTCCTCTGCCGTTATGATCTGATGTCAAATAAGGGTATCGTTCTTTTTTTAATTGCAATAGACTCAGGTTGATCTAAAGTTGGTATATTTTCCGGACTACCGTTAGTTGTGAGTATTGCTTTTTCAGTTAGGAAATTTTTAGAGAAAGCTGTGGGTGTCGACTTCATAAGTATAATGAAAGTCTGCTAAGTGATTGAAGTTTTGGATTGTGTGCTCCATGAGATATTTTCAAATCGCAGATATTGCAAGTTGCGTATTTGGGATCACTGGCTGATTCGGTAAAATGATTCCACAAACAGCTTTTATATCGTTTATTTTCCAATGTAAAATTTAGCACTGAGAAACTAATGATGAAATTATTGATTTTGGTTGCTTCACCAAAATGTTAAATCATTTTATGAATGATTTGAGAATAGTAACTTGAAACTATTATGTAACGTGATTTCAATTAAAATTTCTACAATTGTTATAATTGAAAATTGATTTACTAACAAACGATTACAATTAGAAAATCGTCATGATCCCACTCTAAACTTAAAAAAAATGTTCTAAAAGTTTTGGTTCATTTCGATTGTGGTTTGAACCGAAATTTCGGCCGTAACTGGAAAAAAAAAAATGTTGAAGCAGAAATTTCGGTTACAGTTTTGGCCGAAGCCGAAAGTTTCTGTTCACTACGTCACATCTATTTTCCTTAATTGTGTTTTATCGATTACGATATCACGCTTTCAAACTTTGAAGTGCCTTAAATGATGTCAATTTTTTTTTATTTGCATCCCATGCAGCAGTAGCAACTACTCTTTCGCTTAATTTTTAGTAAATTTAACAACATAAATTTATAAGAGTAAAATAAAAATATACACTTTTGCATAAGCGCATACACTTTCATTAAGTATACACATTTGAAACATTCTCAACCTTTTCATTAAATTTAGCAACATTTTTCTATTAAAAACACGCAAAAAAAAAAGTATACCTGTTTTTTTGTTACATATATACAAATTAAGATCTTATCATCGGAACCTTAAAAAAAAAAATAAACAAATAAATTAACAAATACCTTGCAAAGTATACGTTGCAATAAAGAAAAAAATATATATATAGAATTTTTTACATAAGCAAAATTGTAAACAAAATAAGCAACATATATAAATGTAAAAACAATATAAACGGTTGTAAACAACAAAACTTAAGAGAAAAATAATAAAAATCCAAAATAAAGTTAAATAATAGATATATTAATTAATAATACTGTAACATGTTATCGAGGCAAAGAATTAAATTTTTTATTTTGTTTTTAAAAAGATAAAAAGAATTCGGTCAATGAAAATCAAAATTTGGTAAAACATGTTTATTCCGAAGGTGCAGTGCACGATAGGCAAGACAAAATTAATTAAAATTTGTTTGACAAAAAGGCTCGTTTAAAAAATGTTTTTTTATAAGAGTGTATCTGTTGCTGAGTTTTATACTGAATAGATCTTTAAAGACTGAAGGGGGAAGGGGGGGGGGGGGAGAATTACTATTTTTCTACATATAAACAAAGCATAAAATTTTCAAAACGTTGAGTTCAAATATATTTAAAATATTCATTTCAATAAAATAATAAAATAACAATCAGCAAAGTTAATTATGCAAATTGCTTGTTTCTAACAGCGATAAAGACAATATAAGTTACTTTTTTCAGTACTTCCCCAGCCAATATTAGCATAATTTATGTAGCAGAGAATAAATGAGAAATAAAGTTGTCTTAAGTTTTTCTTATTGAGATAACCTGATAAGCACATTTTTGTGTAAAATTCAAATATTTTTATAGACTTCAGCGCATACATTAATAATATGCTGTTCTCATCGAGATAAACACCTAGGAATTTAATAACGGAGTCTCTTATTATTTCAATTTCTTCAATAAGGATTTTAGGCAAGTTTAAGGGTAAAAAAAAATTTTTCTTTAAAAATTTAAATGTAGAATTATTTTTTTACATAGAACACATTTAGGGGGTTCCAACAGACATTTTCAAAAAAAGTTGTTTTTAGAACCACCCTCACACATGCCTCCAACCACTTTTTAGTTTTGCGATCATTTTTGCGATCATTTTGCGATCATTTTGCGATCATTTTGCGATCATTTTGCGATCATTTTGCGATCATTTTTGCGATCCCAGTCATTGTCATACATCGTTGGATTCGTTACAATGAGTAGATTAAGCTTTGATATGTCACCGAAATCATAAAATTCCTTTTAGCAAAATATTAACGTTTTAGGGGCCGAAAGGGCCAAATTCCGGTTTTTTTTCCTAAATTCATGGATTTATTTTTTTCTTTTAATAAATTTTTATTTCAAATTTATCAATTGTTCAAAAGTTTTAGCCATTTAAGGTGTAGAAATGAGTCATAAATATAATATATCATTTGGATATGAATGACATGAATATGTCATTTGTAAAATACAAATCCATGCACATTACATGTATATACAAACACATTAACTAATGTTTTTTATTATTAAGATTCTGTTTATTAGCAAACTAAACATACTTTTGTGACATTAGCATAAAAAAGTTATAATTAAGTAAAGTTAAAACATTAATATATTTTCACGAGCATTTGCAATATTTACAAGATTTTTACCGTTAAAACTGAAAACAGCTTTCTATAAATGTTTAGAAAAGGAGCTGTTACTTTTGGAAACTTTGAATCTATTCCAAGATTCATCAACAAAGCTGCAATGAACTGCTTCAACAGCTTGTTCAGAGTAGCACCCTAATCTACGTCCTCTTACTGCACAAAACCGTCTCAATGTTTTAAAATAAAATTGATTTTCAATGAAACAGTTACTCCATAATCTTTAACCAGTGTTCTGTAGCAATTTTCAAAGTTTTTAATATGTGTTTGAAAATCATGATGAAGTTTTTGTCCAAAACAAAACTTAACCAAATTGTTTAAAATTCTAAGCCCTTCTGGGAAGGAGGCGTTGCCATTAAAGGCATTATTCTGGACCTCTTTCGAAATGTTTAAAATGATTGATACTTTAGCAATTTTGTTTTCACCGCCACATTTCTCTATATAATTAACAGCTCCCTTCAATAAGTGTAACGGAAAAAGATAATCGGCCACTGAGAGGTCGCTGGTTTCTGCGTGTATCAATAGAGAATTAATAACGTTGCAAAATTCTTAAGCTTTGCGTTTTATTGCACCAGATTAAAAAAATTTTGTGTATTGTTCCTGTAAAGAACCAAAAGTTCTAAGCTTTTCTTCTTTAAATGGTTGCATTCGTTTCTATTTGCATATATGGCAAGGTTGTGTAGCAATTGTAATTGGAGAAAACCCACACATTATTTGACAAAGCTTAAGATCAGCTACAAATGAGTGCTTTATTTTATCTAAATTGAGACAGTTCATTAATATAGAAACATTGTAGTGACTTTCAGGAACATTCGGAACTAAAGCTAGTAAAAAAGAATCTTTTACAGAACCTTCTTTATATTTTGAATTCTGAGGTTCTTCATATGTACTCATTGTAGTTTTGTCTTCATGATTGTTTTTCTCAAGTTCTAAACCTTCGCTCTCACAATCCAACAGTAGGTTCAAAAGATCTAAAAATAAGAATTTTTTTATTTTTACAAAATTTTGTACCATTTTTTTTGTTTTGACTGAATCATAATTCTTATTAACGCATTTAGAATGAATTTATTTACCTTAAGAAAGCCTCTTTCTCCATCAATGTGTGAGGCCTTGGGGCAGTGGTTAGATGGTTAGAGCGCTTGCTTTAGAAGCAGGAGATCTAGGTTTGAAACGAGCTCTGGACATATTTTCGCGTCACAGTAAGCAAGGAGGCGTGAACTTCCTGGAATGCATTTTCGCGGTGCTCTGTGACAAGACCGTTAAATCTTCTTGGAGCACCTAAATAACAAAAATAAAAAAAATTAAAAAAACATATCTATTTAAAATAATTTTTTTTTAGATTAAGGTTAACTATTATGTTTAAAAAGAGTAAGAAATACTTCAAAAAATTGTTCTCACCTAAGTTCTATTGCTAGTTGTATCAGTTTCCGGTAGGACAACGTAAGTTTTGATTAAATCCTTAATAAATCAATCAAAGTGATCTGTCTAGGTTTATTTTTTAAGGGTCCTACTAATAATTGCAGAGGTTTTGCACCTGTAGCAAGTTTAGTTATCTTTGATCCTTGTTTGTACAGTTTTTCTGAGATAACTTTAGAAGCAATCTGATCATTAGCTTTAGCTGAGGTTTGAAGTTTTTCTAATATTTTTATAGCTAACATTTTATTTCCACATTTGTGCTTCTTTCCCTTTCCAATGTTTGAAAGACAAGATTCACTTATTTTTTCATGGGGTGCAGGCGACTTGGAAAACTTGCTACTTCTTCTCGGTCGGGTTCTTCCGCGTAGAATGGTTAGTTTGCAGATTTTATAGTGATAAATAGTTGAATTTCTGGTTAAAGGTGTAACAACGTTTTTAATCCAGTCTATCAATAAATCTGGCAAGTAGTTTTTTCTACGTATATTATTTCTACATTTACCACATATACCAAGTGGATTTTTGAATCATTGCAATTTAAATAAAGAGTGGACACTTTCTCTTTTATCACTTGCATATTTAATAGTCTTGCTGTTTTGTGGGCACAAAAGTAAAAAATCTTTTTTCGGTTTGTCTCATGATGACACTTATTTTTGGATCCAAAATAATAAGTATTTTTATTTATCTAAAATTATTTATATAAATTTATTCTTTTAGAAACACAGGTATATAAGTATATATATATGCGCTTTTTATGCGCTGGCCAAAGTTTTTGTGGGCAAGCGCAATAAGACTTGAGCGCGAAAGCGCTGGCTAAACGAAGAAGACTATAAATATACATAGGGGAGACCGGGGCTAGTTGGCTCGGTTTTTACTCTATGAGCTCTGTAGCCTTAACAGTACATTTTTTTAAAAATATTAAAGTGTATTCTTAAAGAGTATGGATTAGGGTATCTTATAAAATTTGCATTCATTTACAAAAAAAAATTCTTGGGGCCTTTCCGGACCCTCAAAAAAAAAAAAAGTTTGCGCCAACTTACCCTACTACGGGGTAAGTTGGCGCAAACTATAAAAATGATTATTAATGCACTATTAAGTGCAAAATTAATAGAAATTTTTTTAAAAATAATTTTTGCAACAATTTTATCCCAAAATTTAATATTACTTTTAGCTGGTACCAAATATTAGTCCGTATAAAAGCCAAACAGTAACCCACCTTTTATCTGTGGAAAAAAAAACTAAAAAAATTTTTTTTTTAATTTTTTTGTAAGAATATATATTTTTAATAATTTTAAAAAAAAAAAAAAAAAAAAAAATAATTTTATAAAAATAAATACTTATTTCCATAGTAAATGCTATGAGCCAACTTACCCCGTGAAAAATTTGTCAACTTACCCCGAAAGCTTTTTTTTTAATAAACAGTCTATAGATCCTGAAAAACGGCAGCTTTGAAAAAAAAGACTGACTGAATATAGTAAACCAATTGTGACTGGAACTTTTACAATATTTTTTTTTCATACGACTAAATATTTTCTTTGTAAAGTAAAAAGGAAGCGATGTTCTAAAAGTTACGTTTTTGTCCAAAAAACGCATAAATCTCAATATCTCCCATGCGCATGCGCGAATCCTGACAATACTACAGTGAATGATGAAATGGTCAATAAGGAAGTTTCTGAGTAATTTTTGTCACTTTCTGATGAAAGGCTCTAAAGATAAACGCAGTTCGTCAACTTACCCCTGCGGCCAACTAGCCCCGGTCTCCCCTACATATATATATATATATATATATATATATATATATATATATATATATATATATATATATATATATATATATATATATACATATATATATATATATATATTTATATATATATATATATATATATATATATATATATATATATATATATATATATATCATATATATATATATATATATATATATATATATATATATATATATATATATTATATATATATATATATATATATATATATATATATATATATATATATATATATATATATATATATATATATATGTAGCGGGGACAAATAAAAAAAATAAATAGTGGTTGGAGACATGTGTTCCCTATTGAACATAACATTAGGAATGATATGTGCGTTTCTGACGGTGATAAAGAAATCGTAACTATGGAAATTTTAAAGAATAAAAAAAAGTATTCTATTAAGCTGCTGTTATAGACCACCTAATGGTGCGTCTGAAAGTCTTAGTTTCTTTTTACAGCAAAATATCATTCAAAAAGATAGCGAAGAAAAAAATATACTTTTATAATTGGAGATTTCAATATGAACTGTTTAATTTATAGTAGAGATAAAAAAGTAAAAATATTTTTATTATGAATTATTTATGACAGGAGGTCTTCAATCAATCGCCATATTATAATAACCAAAACTTCAACGACGTTTGGATTACCAAATCCTCTAAAATCTAACAGAAACTATATATGAAATATCTAAAAACAAAATCAAATAAAAACAAACAAAAATATAAAAATTACCAACATTTATTTGAAAAAATTCGTAAAAAACTAAAAAAAAAAATTTTTTCAAATTTAATTAGTAAATTTAAAAACAACTCAAAAAACACCTGAAGAATGTCGAAAGAAATAACAGGAAAACAAAAACAAATTCAAACTCTCTTCCTAAAGTAATTAAGATAAATAAAACAAATATATATAAACTAAACAAAATTGCAAACAAGTTTAATAAATATTTTATATTTGGCAAATAAGATTCCTATTACGGAAAAAACTTTTATTGATTTCCTAGAGCCAATAAATAATTTGCTTTTTATAGATAATTTATATTCTGACTTATCTTTTGATGAGTTTGAGAGAGCTTACAAATCTCTCAAAAGAAACAAAGCTACGGGTGCGGACGAAATAAATGGCAACATAGTCATAGATGGCTTTGTAGATTTTAAATGTATTCTTAATAAAGTCTTCAGGGCATCTATACAGCAAGGTGTATTCCCCGACCAATTAAGAATAGCTAAAGTTACTCCAATTTACAAAGACGTAAAAAAAAACAAATATTAGTAATCATCGCTCTATCTCAGTTCTTTTAACCTTCTCCAAAACCTTATACAATAGAATCATATACAATAGAACATACAAGTGCCTTAATCTAAATAACCTTCTATATAAAAATCAATTCGGTTTTAAAAAAAATTGTTCAATTGAACAAGCCATTACACATTTCATTCGTGAAATCTCCAATTCATTTGGTAAATTACAATAAACACTAGGTATTTTCAGCGACCTATCAAAAGCATCCGTAACGGTTAATCACAAAATTCTACTTAAAAAACTCAAATTTTACGGAATTAACGGCAAATTACTAAAATGGTATAAAAGTTACTTGACAAATAGAAAAAATTTGTTTTCTATGGAGATTATTTTCAAAATGAAAAATTCCTTGACATAAAATGTGGTGTTCCACAAAATTTTATTTTAGGCCCACTATTGTTTTTAGTCTATATAAATGATTTAAATAAAGCTTCTAATCTTCTGAGTATCATGTTTGCGGACTATACTAATTTATTCCTGTCATACAATGACATTTATGAGTTTTTTTCAAATATGAATAAAGAATTCTATCGCATCTCCAACTGGTTTAAGTGCAACAAGTTAACTTTAAACATTGATAAAACAAAATGAATTCTTTTCCACTTCCTCGCAAAAAAGCGTTTTTTACCAAATAATTTACCTAAACCTTTTATTTATAAAATTGAAATAAAAAAGGAGTCGGTCGCAACATTTTTAGGCATTTAAATTGATGAAAATATTACATGGAAGTATCATATAGACTTTATATCTACTAAATTGGCCAAAAGTATTAGAATTCTATATAAGGTTAGATACGAAGTAAACAAAATTTAAATCAACTCTACTACTCATTTATTCATAGCTATATAAACTATGCAAATATTATTTGGGGAAGTATCTCTAAAAGTAAGTTACGAAATCTCAATCATCGGCAGAAACACGCAATGAGTTTAATATGTTTTGAAAATCGTTTTTCTCATTCAAATATTTTATTTAAAAACGTTAAAGCACTTAACGTTTACGAACTCTATAAAGTTTTATGTCTTATGTTTCGTTGTAAAAGTGAACAACCATTGTTTATTTTTAAAGATCTTTTTACCCATAAAGCTATAATTGAACTCTTTTGTCAAACAAAGTTTAATAAATTTTGCATAAAATATCGAGCACCGTATTTATGGAACAAAATTTTGTTCCTAACTTTGATTCGTCAAATTTGTTTTCCGTTTTTAAAACTAAATTAAAAAACTATATTCTTTATATATAAATATTTTTGAAATGTAAAATTATATTCACTTAGAATAATTTGTGAAATTATTTTCAGTCTTTGTTTATTCTGCATTGTTAATAATTATTAAATCAATTGTATTTTTATTATATTATATATACATGTTTGATATGTTTTATATGGTTCTGGCGACAAGATCTTTTTGATCTTCTTTCAGACACTAAGTTTATATATTGTTATATTGTTATATTACGATTAATAATGGTAAACTGAAAAAAAAAAAAAAAAAGATCCTTGAGGAATGCTGTAAGTGATAGTCATATTGTTAGTTTTTTCATTGCCGAATGAAATATAATGTTTTAAATTATACTGTTTTTGATTCCATAGTTTTCAAATTTTTTAATTAAAATACTAAGATCAACAGTGTCGAGCGTTATACTAAGATCTATGAAAACACCTAAAGCGAACTTGTTTTTGTCAAAACCTTATAAAAATAATCTGAGTAAGATGAAGAATCGCATATCTAACTAGAGGGCTTGCCGACACCCATATGAGGTCGAAACTATCTATTTTTAGGACGTCCGGAAGTGGTGCTGAATTGTGACGCTAAATAACTTCATTTTAGGACGAAATAAAAACATTTTTATTGGACAGATTAAAGACGTGTTTCGCAGACGACCACAAGACGTGTTTTTAGAATGATCAGAACAAAAACATTAAATGACGTCCTCACTTCGACGTCTAAAATACGTGTTTTTAGATGACTTAATCTTAAGAACTTAATCTTAAACATAGATTGTTTAAAATAAAAAGAGTGTCCGATCACTAAATTATTTTTTGATAACATGTTTCAACATTGTATTTTACCAATTATTAATAAACCCACACGGGTAACCTCGAATACTATTTCTGCTATAGATAACATACTAACAAACTCATTTCTAGATACCTCTTTAAAAGTAGGAATAATAAAAATTGATATAACAGATCATTTTCCAATTTACTTTACAATAAAACATGATACAAAAATAAATAATAACTCGAAAAAAAAAATTTATAAAAGAAAAATAAATAAAAATTCTATTAAATGTTTTAAAGACGCACTATTGGCAGTAGATTGGGTTAAAGTGTATCAAGAATGTAACCTTGGGAACACAAACTCTGCATATAATACTTTCACAGATATTTTTCTAAAACTCTATAATAACCATTTTCCAATCAAAGAAAAAGAAATAAAAGTAAAACATTTGAGCTGTCCATGGATCACCAGCGGAATCAAAAAATCTTCAAAAACTAAACAAAGACTATATGTTAAATATTTGAAAAACAGAAATGAAGAAAACCTACTTATAAACAATATAAAAATCTTTCCGAAAAAATCAGAAAACATTCTAAAAAAGTTTAATATTCTAAATTACTTCAGGAAACAAATGGAGATACCAAAAAAACATGGAGCATCATAAAAGAAATAATCGGAAAAAAGTATTACAGCTTACCAGATAGAATTATTATAAATGAAATAGAACACAACGATAAGAACTCTATTGCCGAACAATTCAACAATTTCTTCGCAAATATTGGCCCTAATCTGGCGTCTAAAATTCAAAACGCAAATAACTCCTTTGAAAATTATTTTGCTGATCTAAATAGCGAACTAACTTTCAATGGATTAAGCTATGAAGAACTCGAAAATGCAAAAAACTCTTTAAAAATCAACAAAGCACCAGGAATTGATGAAATTTGTAGCAATATTGTAATGAGTATCTTTCCGATAATAAAAAAACCCCTCTTCGAAATATTTAAATCTTCAATTACAACAGTAACCGTTCTAGAGAAATTGAAAATTGCAAAAATTGTACCAATATATAAAACTGGAGAACCATACTTACTAAACAATTATAGACCAATCTCAATTCTTCCTGTATTCTCAAAACTCCTCGAACAAATAATTTATAATAAATTATACCAATATATAACAAACAACAACATCTTAAATACAAAACAATTCGGCTTTCAAAAGCAACATGCAACCGAACATGCAATCGTAGATCTTGTAAATAGCATCAACTACTCATTTGTTAATAAAGAATTTGTTTTAGGAATCTTTATAGATTTATCGAAAGCATTCGATACTGTTGATCATGCTATCCTGCTCAAAAAATTTGAAAAATATGGCGTAAAAAATGTTGCATTACTCTGGTTTAAAATTTTTTTGCTAAACAGACAGCAATGTGTTAATACTGATGAAAATATCTGTTCAAAATTGCTTAAGATTAAATGTGGCGTTCCCCAAAGTTCCATTCTAGCTCCCTTATTGTTCTTAATATACATTAACGATCTTCCGAAAGTCTTAAACAAACTTGATGTAATAATTTTTGCAGATGATACTAATTTATTTTATTCATCTCAATCTATTAAAGAACTCTTTGAAACAACGAATATCGAACTTGAAAAACTTAATATCTGGCTAAAATCTAATAAATTATCTTTAAATACAGAAAAAACCAATTACATTTTATTCCATCCCAACCAAAAAAGAAAAAAAATACCTAATATATTACCATTGCTAAAAATAGAAAACAAAAATATTGAAAGAACATTAATAACAAAATTTCTAGGTTTACTAATGGACGAAAATATTTCATGGAAAGCACACATTGACTATTTAAATACTAAAATAACCAAAAACGTTGGCGTGCTATACAAAGCTAGACCAATGTTATACCAAGAAAGTCTAAAACATCTTTATTTCTCATTTATACAGACCTATTATACATATGGTAATATAGCATGGGCAAGTACCAATAAATCTAATTTGAAATCACTTTATCGACGTCAAAAACATGCTGTTAGAATCGTCTATAAAAAAGACAAATTCACTCATGCTGAACCTTTGTTTAAACTCCTTAATGCACTAAACGTCTATGGTATAAACATTTATCAAAACTTATTGTTTGTGCTGAAATATAAACTCGGGCTTGTCCCATCACATTTCTCAAATGATTTCTTTAAAAGCAATAGAAATAGATATGACACTCAAGAAGTAGGAAACTTTAATATACCGTTTAGAAAAACAAAACTATCGCGTTTCACAATTTCATATCGCGGTCCCTATCTCTATAATAAACTGATATCCAGAAATGCCATAATTGCAAAATTAGATAAGCTAAATTGTTTGAAAATCTTACTAAAAAAATTCGTTTTAAATATAAACAATTATATGAACTTACACTAAACTAATACTGAAACTAGAGCCTAAATTAACGTTGAAACAAAAATCCCAAAAAATTTCAATAACAAATATTAATATAAAAAATATATAAATAAAAAATAATTTTATTTATGCCTAATCATATATTCATTTGTACAAAATCTAGCATTTATCAATTGTTTATTATCTTACATTTTATTATATGTGAATCCAATATAAAATGAACTACCATTATATTTTGTGAAACTAGAAACATGTAAAAACAAAAATACAAAAAATATTACTAGTACAAGCGGTTTCTTGATGACAAGACCATCTGGTCTTCTGCAAGTTTCCCGCGTTCTTTTAATAATAATGATACCATGCAGTTATATTTTTTGTATTCTATAAAGTTGTGAGATTTTATTTTTTCTCTTACCATCATATATTTTATAAACATTGTAAATTTGTATCAGTTATATGATAGTATCACAACATTGTAAAGATAAAAGAACATAAAAAAAAAAAAAAAAAAAGAATAAAATTTATGTTTTTATAGATTTTTTTATGAATAAGAAAAAATAACTCGCATAAATCTGTTCATAATGTTTTTACCAAGTTTTATTAAGTATAGTTTTTTAAGTTTCCAAGAATTGATTCTTGGAACAGTTAACAGCTTTCATCTTCTTTTTGATCAAGAGATTAAAATGGTAGAATCCGTGAAATGTTTTAAAGACGTAAACATTTAAAAAACCTTTAAAAAATTCGTTTAAATTATTTTTCTTCATTTGAATTTAATTAATAATGTAAACATTTTTGAGGTTGATTTTTATTTATAAGTGTTTTCAAAGATTCCTTCCTTTAGTTTTGCCTCAAATATCTTTGTGGCAGGAAACTGCCCACAAAGATATTTGAGGCAAAACTAAAGGAAGGAATCTTTTGGCTTAATGCCTTAACGAATTGTTTTATCAGCTCCAAAGTTAATGTGAAGTCGTGGAAGTAACACCTTTTTGGGATCCACAGGGCTTTTTCTCTCAATATTTTTAACCCCTACTTCTCAGGTTTTTCTCAAGGGCCAAACTTTTTTTATGGTGTGCTGCTTTCTGTCTTGACTGTCCCATTCACGGAGAAAGTAAGGGAACTTTGTATAGCCACTTTGTTGACAGTGTTCATTTGTGGCTTAAGTAGCTGAGTTTATTTAAAACCAGTTCAAGGTTTTCGTAACATTCTTTTGAGCGCACCGAGTGTCCAACTGGCATACTGCACTTATTGCCATAGTGCAGAAGTACTGCTTTAAGTCTTCTTTTTGATGAATCGATAAAAAGTCTCCACTCATCAGGACCATATTCTATTTTAAAACATGTCATAGATTGAGGAACATCACTGCAAAATACCAGGTCACCTTCTTGAGAGAAGAAAGATACAAATTCTTTTTCCCATGATTGATACCAAGAAAAGGATGTACCCGGAGCCAACATATTTTTATCTTTCAATCAAGATCCTAAAACTTCCGCCGAGTCTTTTGGAAGACCTTGGTCTCTAACTAAATTGTTCAGTTCAGATTGTGAGAATGGAATGGGATCAGTTGTGCTAAGATTGTAGTAATCACTGTCTTCTTCACTATCACCTTGCTGAGGCAATGTCTCGTGATCATCTAAAATATCATTCAAAGAATCTGGAGGAGAGAGTATTGTAACTCCAGGTCCATGAAGAATAAGGCGAATGGCTGATTGAATGTTAGGGTAAGAAATATCCTTTTTGTTTTTCAAATTAAAACCTTGTACGTTGCAAGAACAAAAATAACAGTTATCACAATGATTTTTGGACTCACTCCAAACTATTGGTATTCCATAACGTAAGGACTGCTTTTTACCTTGAAACCATTGCCTCAGTTCTATAACACATATTGAACAAACTTTGTGTGGAGCCCAAAACTTATCTTGATCGCTTAACTTTATACCAAAATATGCAAAATATACCTTTACAACAAAATTGAAAATGTTTCTTTGTCGCTTTTTAATGGTATAGTTACCACAAATGTAGTTGAAGCAATCTTGTGAGTTTATACATCCTCTGGTTGCTATTGTCCATAAAACAACTTGTACTTTAGGCTAAATAACAGTTTGCGGAGATCTTAAAAACCAAAATTTAAACTTACTAGAGTACTGAGCTATTTATATAAAATATCGAAAAAGCTAAAACTAGACAAGCAGTTTGTGAGACAACTGTACGTTACGGAATTTTTTCACTATTTTCCCCGAAATCAGCGTTGAAAATACGATAAAAACCACTTATTAAATTTGAAACAATTTATATGTCGCAGGCCTGTGTTATTGCTATTTAGTAAGTAACTGCTTAAGTAAAATGCTCTATAAGCATTGTTGAATGGATAATATGTAATGTCATTATAAGTTTAAGGTGGTACGCAGGGTTGTTATCTGTCAAATATGTCTGAGACATAATTTCTGCCGACATAAAATATGTTTCACATATTTTCTATCGACATATTTTGACATAATTTTATGTCTGAATTATTTTCTGCTGACATAAAATATGTCTGACATATTTTCTATCGACATGTTTTGACATAATTTTATGTCTGAATTATTTTCTGCTGACATAAAATATGTCAGACATATTTTCTATGGACATATTTTGACATAATTTTATATCTGATATATTCTTGAAGAAAAAATCTATCTGACAAATTTATTGCGCATTTTAACTTAATTTACAGAGTTAAGTGAAAATAGTTTAACAAATCTGTTGCGTTTTTGCAATTAATTATGCTTCATAAAACTTTTACTTTAAACCCTATAAGCAAACATCTGTTGTTTCATAATGGTCTTTTTCTGCCCTTTTTAGCGATGTATCATTTGATAGTATTCACTAATATTGGCATTTATTGACTTATTTATTGATTATGACTTATTTATTGATTATGACTAATATTGGCATTGATAGTATTGACTAATATTGACATTTGATAGTATTGACTAATATTGACTGGTATTGAGGCATCATTTGATAGTATTTGATAGTATTGATTAGTATTGATTCCAGAGGCGTAGAAAGAATTTTTTGGTGTTAAAGATAGGTAACTTCCAGACATGGAGCAAACTCCAAACATTTATATGTTTATACTTATGCCAAATAATGAGGGTTTGCAAAAAATTGCGATTATTGGAGGCTGGGAACAAAAAAGCCGAAAAAATTTCGACCCCCTGCCCCAAACGTGAGAGCAACAAGTTGATGAAGTATTTTTTGTACTATTCTTAACTAGACTTATATTCATCGATAAATTTTAAGTTTCATAGTATTATCAATTAGCGTTTAAAAATTATTACCATATAAAATTTGCAACCCCCTCAAATTGAGGGGGGTTTAAACTTTATATGGTCATAATTTTTGAACGCTAAAATATTTCAAAATGAAATCTAAAATTTATCGATGAATATAAGTCTAGTTAAGAATAGTACAAAAAATACTTCATCAACTTGTTGCTCTCACGTTTGGGTGCAGGGAGGCGAAAATTTTGGGGCTTTTTTGTTCCCAGCTTCCAATCATCGCAATTTTTTGCAAACCCTCATTATTTGACATAAGTATAAACATATAAATGTTTGGAGTTTGCTCCATGTCTGGAAGTTACCTATCTCAAACACCAAAAAATTCTTTCTACGCCTCTGATTGATTCCCTTATTAGAATGTAAAAACCATCTCAAGCTGAGTTTTTATTATTGAAAGTGGTTTTTATTAGTATGACTAAACTTAAAATTATTTCTTTGAATAAAATAATAATAATAAAAAAACTTTTTCAGTTATTTTTAATTATTAGTTGATCCTGAAAAAGATTTCATTATGAAAAATTGAATTCAAAAGATTCTATGAAAAAAACGGTTCACAGAATTTGAAAAAATTCGTGGCAAATTAAATTCATTTAAGCTGAAGAATTTGAAATATTTCACAAAAGTTATACTCAGCTCATTAAATTCATATTAAGAAGACTAACCGGTAATAATTTATAACTAATTACGAATAATATACTTTTAGTTATAATAGTTATAATTTATTTAACAATAAAATAATTGACAATTGCATTATAACAGCATAATTAACTGCCATAAACTTGCATAAAATGTTTTGAGTGAAATATATATTGGAATAATTATTTTTTTCGTTTTCCTTACGATTTAAAGTCAAAAATGGAGAATAATTTATCGAATGAATCAACTATTAGTTAAAAATTACTAAAAATGTTTTTTTTTAAATATTATTTTAATCAAGAGAATAATTTTAAGTTTAGTCATATTAATAAAAACCATTTTCAGTAATAAAAACTCAGCTTGAGATGGTTTTTGCATTCTAATAAGGGAAATCGTCAATACTAATCCATACTAATCAATACTATCAAATACTATCAAATACTATCAAATAATATCAAATACTATCAAATACTATCAAATACTATCAAATTCTATCAAATGATGCATCAATACTAGTCGATACTCTCAAATGATACATCGCTTAAAATACTTTGTCAATACTATCAAATGATACATTGCTAAAAAGGGCAGAAAAAGACCTTTATGAAACAAAAGATATTTGATTATAGGATTTAAAATAAAAGTTTTATGAAGCATAACACAGGTCAACAAAAGCAAAATTTTTTTCTGGTGCCAAGAAAACAGTTTGTTTTTTATGTAGGATTTCTTATTTTGATTTCAAATATGCAACTCGTTTTTTACCATCACGTCAAGTTGTAAAGATATTTGGGTTCAAATATTTAGAATTTGGGGTTAAGTCCCTAATATTGTCGAAAAAAAAGTTGTTCAAAAGTATGTCAACTTGAGTCTCAAAAGAAGCATATTTTATAGAGATTTTAAAGATGTTATTCGTTTGTAATAAAAATAAGTATTTTTTGGATTATTGCTGAAAAACATTTTGTTGACATTTTTTTAAGAGTCTTTAGGATTTTTTCAAATATTTTTTTTGTCAAAAAATTTTAAGGAAAAATTTTTATGTTTTCTAAAATCTCTATAATATCTTCCTAAAATACGCTTTTTTTGAGACCCAAGTTGACATACTTTTGAACAACTTTTTTTTTGACAATATTAGGGACTTTACCCCAAATATTAAAGATCTGAACCCAAATATCTTTACAACTTGACGTGGTGGTAAAAAATGAGTTGCATATTTGAAATCAAAATGTGAAATGCAATCCAAAAAACAAGTTGTTTGCTCGGCACCAGAAAAAAAAATTTTTTTTTGTTGACCTTCAATTATAATTGATTGCAAAAAAGCAACAAATGTCTTAAACTATTTTTGCTTAACTCTATAAATTAAGTTGAAATGCGCATTAAATTTGTTAGATTGATTTTTTCTTCAAGAATATCAAACAGCAAATAATTCAGATATAAAATTACGTCAAAATATGTCCATAGAAAATATATCTTACATATTTTATGTCAGCAGAAAATAATTCAGACATAAAAATATGTCAAAATATATCGATAGAAAATATGTCTGACATATTTTATGTCAGCAGAAAATAATTCAGACATAAAATTATGTCAAAATATGTCGACAGAAAATATGTCTGACATATTTTATGTCAGCAGAAAATAATTCAGACATAAAATTGTGTCAAAATATGTCGACAGAAAATATGTCTGACATATTTTATGTCAGCAGAAAATAATTCAGACATAAAATTATGTCAAAACATGTCGATAGAAAATATGTCTGACATATTTTATGTCAGCAGAAAATAATTCAGACATAAAATTATGTCAAAATACGTCGACAGAAAATATGTCAGACATATTTTATGTCAGCAGAAAATAATTCAGACATAAAATTATGTCAAAATATGTCAATCGAAAATATGCGGTACATATTTTATGTCGGCAGAAAATATGTTTGAAAATATGTCGACAGATCTGCCAGACATATTATGCAGTAACAACTCTGGTGGTACGAGACCAAATATTTTCTCAAATTCTTTAAAAAAATGAAATTAGACAATTTATTGTAGATTAATAATATATAAAGTTAGTTGGCAAATTTTTTTTTTGATATTGAGAAAAAGTAACTTTAAAAAAAATTTCCATAGCAACGGCCTTAGCAACGCAAAACATCCATAAACACAACTGGATAATTTCTAGTTTGTTCTGTAATTAATAAGTCATAAGCTTAAATAAGTTTTTATAGTGGTTTTACATTATTACTTTCTCAAAATAAATTGTAAATAAAATCGCTAAATGCTGCTTAATTTGTTGAATAGTTAATATTCTGACTGATTAAAAAAATATTTGTTCTGAATAAAAGACTTAGGTTCTGTTAACTTATTAGCCTTAAGATGGTCAGATCCTATGTTAGAAGGAAAAAAAGACATTACCAAGGCATTTATCGTTACGACAAAGCACAAAAAATTCAATGCCAGAGCACAGTTGTACCACAAGAGCCAAATTCTTTTACAACAATAGCCAGTGCAAAAAAAATTATTGCCAGGAAAAATCCAGAACTTGTTTATAATGATTTCAACTTTATAATGAACTTTGAGTTACTTCATTTAATGATTCTCGAAGTTATGAAATGTCCGAGTTGCTTTTCTTCAATTTTTATACAAAATCGTCCTAATAAAAGAATGGGACTTTGTTTGACTTTGGAACTTTGCTGTACTTCCTGTGATTGGTGTCATTCATTTCAAACTTCCAGACCTATTTCAAATCTTTTTAATAATTCTGTAGGAAGAGATAGCTATGAAATAAATGTTCTTTCTGTATTAGTATTTAGAGAAATAGGTGAAGGTCATGGAAAACCAGTAGCAGGAAAAGGGAGGTTACCCGATAAAGCACTTAACCTTTTACAAAATTATTTTGGAATGGCTATTAGACAAAATTTAGGTAACATATATCAAATGAAAAAGGCTGTATGGGCAGTACTTTTTCACAACTCTGATATTAAAGACATGAGTATACGTCATCAATTTTGCCCACGAACTATTGCCAGCTGGTGTAAATGACAACGTAACCATATAAGTGGACATAAAACATATAAACCAAGCTAAGCTTGCCATTAGCAATAAAAAATATTCTTGTCCCTGTATTCAAAGACTTAAGCAATGAAGAACTACTTAAAAAGTGCCTACACGGTCTTACACAAAACAACAATGAAGCATTAAATGCTATAATCTTGAAACGATGCCCCAAACATATTTAAGTAAATAGAAATATTATTGAAATGTCAGTAAATTCTGCAATTATTAATTTTAATGAAGGTACCCATGGGATTATTGATGTTTTAAAAAATTTGGGAATACGTATTGGACGTTTACTCATATCGGATTGATTAACCATGATAAATGTAGAATTAAAAAATATACAATCAAGTCTTCACTTACTGCAAAATCCCAACGACAGAAGTTGAGCCACCAAAAGAAAGGGTTTAATAATAAGGAAGCTCAATTAGAACCATGCCAAGCTTATTCTGCTGGATTTTATTAGTTTTTCATACTTTATAGTTTATTTTTTTTGTCATTAAATCTTCTTTTGCGTTTTTCTCTGTTTTTGATTTTTGTGAAACACGGTGTTATTGAAAACATGATATCTTGTGAAGTAGTAAAGCAAATCACTTCAAATTTTCAGGAAATGTTTATTATACTATGTTGTAAGGAATGACATTTCAAAATTCAAAAATTATTCTCCCATCTCTTTATTTATTAGTTTTTAGGCGTAAAAATTTTTTTTTTTAATGTTATATAGAAGAACTGCAATAGTTGTTGATGTAGCCAAATAATCTAAAAATCCCTATGTCAATACCTTAGTTTACATGTCAATACATGTGCAAAAACTTCATAGGTTATACATTAATATATTTCAAGATATTGTGTTTTGAATAAATAGACCCATCAAAAAGACGGGCTTTTTGATATAAACGAGGCAAAATAAGCAAAACAAAATAAAAGTAAATATAAAAAAGCATTCTCAATTTATATATTTTGTATTAATATCAAATTGATTATTTTTTTTCATGTTTTAAAGAATTTAGAATATTTGGTGGTGTACCACCTTAAATGACTTAAATGTACCAAGATGGCCAAATAACGGCTCGCGAACCGCATACCGTTTCATTTTAAAAGTTTCATTGATTTACTGATGTTAAAAACTTTTATTACATATAGCCGGAAGACGTATTTTGTCAAAAATGGGAATAGCAAAAGGTGACAATGAAGCACTTCACAATAAAAGTAAGAAAAGAAAAATTGAAGATGAGAACAGATCATTTCATGGTGATTGGACAGAAAAATACGCTTTTATTGAAAAAGAAAATAAACTTATGTGTTTAATTTGCAATACTGAACTAGCTCATAATAAGACATGTAATGTTAAACTATGAAACAAAACATATGTGTTTTTCTGAAGAATACCCAATAAATTCATGTCATAAAAAAATTAAATCGAGTTGCTTAAAACAATATTTAAAAATCAGCAAATGAATATTTCATCTTACAGCAAATAATCAAATATTACAACAGAAGCAAGTTTTATTATAGCTTGGAACATTGCAAAAAGTAAACATCCTTACACCGATGGAGAGTTTATAAAATAAAATCTTTTTGATGTGATCTCAGTTTTAAATCCTAGTAATAGTAAAATTCAAAGGTTAATTTCAAATATTTTAGTTTCTCGACATACAACTGAAAGAAGAATATCTGAGATTAGTGTCGAAGTTGAACATCATTTATTAAATGACTTAAAAAGTTGTGAAGCATTCAGTTTAGCATCGGATGAATCAACAGATATTCAAGATAACCCTCAAATGGCAATATTTGTTAAATAAGTAACATCAGTTGTACTTGTGAAAGAAGAGTTGCTAGATTTTGTAGAGCTAAAAGGCAACTCGAGGAGTTGTTTTAAAGCAAGCCCTTGACACTAGATGCAGATGGTGCAACAGCAATGGTTGGAAAACACATTGGGAATATGGGTTTACTAAATAGTGATCCTACATATCCAGAGTTTATCCCAGTTCATTGTGTAATTCATCGAGAACATTTAGCAGCAAAACAATTTAATTTTCCAATTGTTTTTAAATCAGTGCTGGAGATTGTAAATAATATTCAATCTAACGCAAAAAATCACCGACAGTTTAAAAATTTCATCATTGAATTGGATATTGCTGATAAATCAAGTGACCTCATTTTACTGTGCTGTCCCAGCAAGCACACAACGTTGAAACAACGTTGAAATAACGTTGATCGACGTTGATCAACGTTATTTTAACGTTGTTTCAACGTTGTGTGCTTGCTGGGGTAAGGTGGCTTTCAAGTAGTGATGTTCTTTATAGGTTTGTAGAACTATTAGAACCAATTAAATGTTTTTTGCTTAAAAACCAGAAGACATTTGAAATTTTTGACGATGTGATTTTTTTGCAAGATATTTTATTTTTAATAGATGTAATGCAACATTTACAAAATCTGAGTTTGTCGCTTCAGAGAAAAGAAAAAAATATATCTGATCTTGTTCAGACTATATTTAGTTTTCAAAAAAATTGCTCTATTTCAGAAAGATCTTACCTTAAAAATTTTTAATCATTTTCCTCAAATGAAGAAGATGATTCATAATCCTATCTTACAATTCAGTATGATGATCATAAGGTATAATCATACCAGAAAAAACTACAGAATTTATTTGAAGCCTTTCAAAACAGGTTTAAAGATTTGTATGCTCTTAAATCATCATTAGCAATTTTAGTAAACCCTTTTTGAATTGCTATTATTAGTGATGGTTGTCCAATACCAGAAAATATGCTTGAGGAAACATCTCAATTTGAAATAGAATTACTAAATCTCTGAGAAGATCAAAATCTTCAAATGCTGCATAAAATACTAGCTTTATTAGATTTTTGAAAAATGGTTCCTGAAGTTAAGTATCCTTAACTAAAAAGGATTAGTATAAAATTTATTTCAATTTTTGGTTCAACATATACATGTGAATCTTTATTTTCTACTATGAAATTTGTAAATCAAAGTATCGTGCCAATCTATCTAATGAACATTTAATACAGTTGCTTTGAATATCAACTACAAGCTTGAAACCAGATTTTAAAAAACTTAGCAGTAGTGTTGAAAATCTTAGTGCCTAATAAATTTATGGTAAATTATGCAAGTTATTATACAAGAAGAATTTTCTAATGGTCTTTAACAAAAAATAATTGATGTTATAAAAAGAATTTTTTCTGGATTTGTCTAACTTTTTGCTGAATGATGAGAAGATATTTTTTAATTGTAAAAATAAAAGTAATTTGAACTTAATTGAAGTTCATTCCAATTTTTTTTATTGTGTAGTCGTTGATTTATTTGATATTTAGCAGTTTTTATAACTTTTAGTGGTTATAAGTATAGCTATTAGGTGGTTATAAGCAAGTTCAATTCGAATAAAAACAAGTTTAATTCAAATACATTAAAATAATTTTTTTTCTCAAAGAAACATTTTATCTTTAGATTTTTATATCTTGCTTACAATTATTTTTATAAGGAAATTCATGGTTGTTGTGATTGTGTTGATTCAAAAAAAATTTAAGATTTAGAGATGCTTTCTCAATTTTTTCTACAAATGGTTTCCTAGTGTGAATAAAAAGGAATCAGATTTTATGTAGCCAATTTACATTTAAAGAATAGCTTTTACTTTCGTTATTGTAAAAAAAAAACTAAATACTAAATATAAATTGTGTACATACTAAGTTTATTTATAAAAGCACAATTTCCATTTAAAAAATCAATATTGATGTACAGGGTGGATGCTCGAAATCCGGACAATTTTAAATTTGCCGGCATTTTTTTGTTTTTAAATTCTATGTTGCGAAATTCAAACATTAATCAAAACAAACGTTGTACTTAGTGATCGACCGAAACCGAAATTTGAGCCGAAACCGAAAGTACCGAAATTTCGGTTCAGTTAAGCCGTAGCCGAAACCGAAACTGAAATTTCGGCCGAAACCAAAACCGAAATTTCGGCCGAAATTTGAAAATGAATGTTTAAAATCCTTGAACCTTTTATGATCACAGATTTAAAGCAAAAAAAAAACTATTTTACATATATCTAGCCAATCACAATGTAACATAGTTTGATAAAAACTCTGATATGTCAGGACATTTCAACAATTAAAGGTAATGATTGAAGTATTTTCTCTGCGAAATACATATTTTTTCATGTTTTCTGGCAAAAGTCTGTTTCTTTCATTTGAAAGAATTTCTCTAGCAGTTAAAATCAACCTTTTAACTTCGGCAGATGTTGGTGGAGGTCTAAGGAATCTCTTTGCTATTTTTGCCAAACCTAACTTTGCTTTTAATGTTGTTTTCTAATATAAATCTATGAAACTTTTTTTTTTTGTTATTTAGGTGTCCCAAGAAGACCTATAGGTCTTGTCACAGAGCACCGCAGAAGTGCATTTAACCAGGAAGTTCACGCCTCCTTCATTACCGTGACGCAAAAATATATCCGAAGCTCGTATTGAGCCTGGATCTCCTGCTTAAAAGGCAAGCGCTCTAACCACTGCGCCACGGTCGCACAAGAAACTTCAGACCTTCTTTGAAGTTTGAATCAATTTTTGAGATTTAGATTGAACGATCCACGAGATATTTTCAAATTGCAAGTTCCGTATTTGAAATCACTAACTGTCACGGTAAAATGATTCCATAAACCAGTTTTTTATCGATTATTTTCCATTGTAAAATTTAGCACTGAGAAATTTTTGATGAAACTATTGGTTTGGGTTGCTTTACTTAAATGTTAATTCATTTTAAGAATGATTTGAGAATAGTAACTTAAAACTATTATGTAACGTGATTTCAATTAAAATTTTTACAATTGTTATAATTAAAAATTGATTTACTAACAAACGATTACAATTAGAAAACTGTCATGATCCCACTCTATATTAAAACTTAAAAAAAATCTTTTAAAAGTTTCGGTTCATTTCGGTTGCGGTTTGAACCGAAATTTCGGCCGAAACAGGAAAAATAAAAAAATTGTTGAAACAGAAATTTCGATTTCGGTTTCGGCCGAAGCCGAAAGTTTCCGTTCACTAGTTGTACTCTCGGGAAAAAAAATAAAAATTGCAAATTTAGCACATCATGCCAAAGGAATATGACCGTAGAGTTGCAGTGGTTAAGTCCCTTCGCGCCGGGCACTCTGTCCCAGAGATTATAAAATGGTTTGGCTTTCCAAAAAGCACAGTTTAAGATATTGCAAAGAGGTTTAAATATTGTGCAGAGTCTGTAGAGTGAAAAGAAAAGACTGCTCAAAAACCAATCAGGAATAAAGCCTTCATCAGCAGAGTACAGAAGTCGATCAACAAAAGCCCCAGCACCTCCATTAGGAAACTAAGCAAAGATATGAATGTGTCTCATTACACCATAAGAAGAGTGATCTGTGATGACCTTAGGTACAAGTCCTATGTCCTGAAAGTCAGGCAGATGCTGTCTACTTCAATGAAGGAGAAGAGAGCGGGTAAGTGTTCCGTTCTTTTAGCATCAATAAAACATGAAGCTGCCGGTAAACTTCGTTTTTTCAGCGATAAAACATTTTACTGTGGATGCCAAAGTAAACAGAAGAAAAGACAAATGGTTGGCTCAAGACCCAGAAGATGTCCCAGTGATTGGTCAGACAAAATTTCCAGCCTCTATCCATGTCTTTATATCTGTTTCCAGCAAAGGCCATGTCATGCCACCACACTTCTTCCTGAAGGGCCAAAATGTCAATAAAGAAGTCTACTTGGACCTTCTGATTAAGGTGGTGAAACCTTGGATGGACAAGTGTTCCAATGGTAGGCCATATGTGTTTCAGCAAGACTCAGCTCCTGCTCATACCTCCAATTTGGTACAGGGTTGGCTTAAAAAGAATCTCCCTATGTTCTGGTCAAAGCACTTTTGGCCTCCAAACTCACCAGATCTCAATCCATTGGACTATTATGTCTGGGGCACTTTGGAACGTGAGACCAATAAATCAAGTCACAACACTGTTGAATCTCTAAAGGGAGCAATTACTAATGCAGCTGCCAACATGTTGGCCGATGAGGTGGAGCACACCTGCTCCAGGTTCAGGAAGCGTATCGAGCAAGTCATTGAAGCTAAAGGCAGCTGGATTGAGTGAAATGAAAGCTCTTGTATATGTACATTACTGTTTAAAATTTCAGAAATATAGCTTTGAAACTAATACTTTTATTGCAATTTTTATTTTGTGTCAAAAAAGTCCGGATTTCGAGCATCCACCCTGTATAAAAAATCTAAATTTATATTCGCTAATTATTTTTTTAAAGATGAAGTTGGCATAGCAACATATTTATTGCGGCTCTTCAGCACACGTCATTATTTATATGCGGCTCTCGCATTTAAAAGTCTGGTCAGCGTTGGCACGAAGGTGGCCGGTTCTAGACAAGAATTCAGGAAAGCCTTTCTAGGAAAGAAACATGAGAATTTTTGCTATGATAGAAAAAACATGATTACTTTTTAGGATAGAATAATTGAAGGATAGAAAAGAAGAAAGAAATACATATATCCTTTCTGGCAAAGAAAAATGAAAAGCTTGCTAGCAAAGACTTTTTTAGGATAGAAATCGCACAAGTAAAAATCATTTTCTTTCTAGCAAAGAAAATTGGAAAAACGTACTACCAAAGAAATTTTAGAAAAGAAATTTTAAAAACGTGCTAGCAAAGAAATTTTAAGAAAGAATTTGCGCGCAATTTGGTAATTACAGTTATGATTTTTAATTGAATTTCTGAATCATTCATCAGTGATTCACTTTTATTATAATTGGTAATTCTGTCCTAGCTAGTTTTTTTGGATTAATGAAATAAAATTCTGTCGTAGCAAGTTAGATTTATTTAGTTAGATTATCGTAGATTTATTAAACAAAATTCTTTCCTAGCAAGTTTTTCGCATTTATTAAATAAAATTCTTTCCAAGCAAGTCGTTTACGTTTATTAAAAAATATTCTTTCTTAGAAAGTATTTTAAGTTTCTTTCAAAATTTCTGCCAAAAAATATTCTTTTGTAAAAATTCTTTTCTAGTAAGGTTTCTTTATTTCTATCATAAAACATTCTATTCTGAAATTATTCTTTCCTAGTTTTCTATCCTCATTTTATTCTTGTCTAGCATGGCACACCGGCACCGAACGTTTATTAGTGAAATTAGCAGTGATTAAAAATAAACCACATAAATTACTCATAAAAGCTATTTATAATTTATTATAAGCAGTTTTGCGGCTAATTTACGCAAAAAAGTCGGTTAGAATTCAAAAAAAGTCGAAAAAAGTAAAGAAGTGGTTAAGATAAACCTTTACATTACTTTACATAATGTTGTTGGTTAAACAATTTTAAACAATCATGTTTTTAGCATTTTTATTTTAAATTCTTAACAAGTTGTTGGTTCTTTTATATCAACTTCTTCGAATGATCTCTTAACTCTTTTATAACCATTTCTTCACGTGATGCAATCTTTCTTTATATTTTAACAACCATTTCTTCATGTGATGCAATCTTTCTTTATGCTTTAATAACCATTTCTTCACGTGATGCAATCTTTCTTTATGTTTTAATAACCATTTATTCACATGATACAATTATTCTTAAGTCTTTTATAACTACTTTTTTACAAGAAACAATCTTTCTAGCTCTCGTACAGCTAAACTTACCACTTTCTTGCATAAGCTGAAGAACAGCTTATAGCAAATAAATTTTTAATTCCAAAAAAAAAGAAACTATGCCGTAATAATGCATGACGCAAATGTTAGAACCTATTTCTTCACTAGAATAAAAATTATATCATTTATTTGGGACGTCTTCATAATGATTTTCTTATAACATTCTTAATTATCAAAAATTCTTTAAGGATTTTCTTTTATTTTTCGCAATGTTATCATCTCATTCAATAGCTGATGCGATTGTTTTCGTTTGATGTCAGAGCGTTCGACTGGATTGGATATAAATTTTTAAGTCAAAAAAAAAAAAGAAACTATGCTATTATAACACTACCAGACATGAATTTTTATACAAGAGAAACTGTAACGAAAACATTTAGTACTTAATGAATGATGAAAGAAAGTATAGTTTTTATAGTCTCGGTTGAACCATTTTTTTGTAAAGTGGAAATTGTTATTTCTCCATTTTTCATATACTTTATACTAAGAGAAGTCGATGGTTACAATTTCTATGATGCTTTTACTCTAATGAATGTAAAGGACAAATACATTTATTTGACTTGATATCAAAGTAATTATCATGTATTATCACTTAACATTATTATTACTTGAGCTGAAGAACAAATTTGTGAAAATGTTGATAATTCTTACTGTTGTAATGAACCAATTTATTTTTAGCGATTTTATCTAATTCTTCATCCACCGTTTAATTCATGTGAGCAAATATTAAGTTTCAATTTTGATGAATTATAATTCTTACTATTTTATAACTAATTTTGCTATTCCAGATTATTTGGAATGTCTCAGAGACGGAAGTGCTATAACAATCCTAACAAGTTCTGTTACATTTGCGGGGGGTTTATGTTTAACGGAGATGAGCGTTCCATTACACCTCGAATTAAGACCCTGGATTATGGTTATTTCAAGATGAAACTAGGGGATGAGGACAAGGTTTTCGCCCCCCATAAGATCTGTGTTAAATGTCTGTCTAACCTGTCCCTGTGGTCTAAGGGTAAATTGAAGAGAATGTCTTTTTACACACCTATGTCGTGGCGCGACAAAAAAGATCATGTAACTGATTGCTATTTTTGTTTGACACACACGGCGCAATTTACCAGAAGGACAGCTAACAGCATAATTTACCCTGACTTACCATCAGCGATAAGACCGAGACCATATGATGAGGGAGATCCTCCTGTGTTTTCTTTTTTAAGAGAAGTGAAGACAATAAATTTTTTTCTTGTTGTGATATTCCCGGTTTGATGAAGATGGGGATCTATACACAAGTGGAGAATGACTGGTGGTTGTTCATCGATGGCAGCACAAGAAGTGTAAAGGCGGTCCTTTTGTATAATGATATCCAGCCATCCCGATTGCTTACTCAATTACAGCAAAAGAATCTTATGAAACAATGAAATCTATTTTTCAGCTTGTTCGTTATGACATATTTCAGTGAAGAGTTTGTTCGGATCTGAAAGTTTTAGGTCTGCTGACAGGTATGCAAGGAGGTTACGTGAAATACACATGCCTCATATGTTTGTGGGATAGCCGCGCTAAACATGAGCATTACATCAGAAATGAGTGGCCAGCACAAGGTAATGCGACCCTTGGTGTTCACAATATTCGCTATGAGTCACTTGTTCAGTCTGACAAAGTTATTATACCTCCATTGCACATAAAGCTTGGCCTGTTTAAGAACTGTGTCAAGGAATTACACTCTGACGGCGAACCGATGAAAATCATAAAGGAGACCTTTCCAAAACTGTCACTTGCAAAAGTTAAGGAAGGAGTATTTGTTGGACCAGACACTCGAAAACTTTTGAAAAGCCAACAGTTTTCTGATTCCTTGTCCCCGATTGAGCTCAGAGCATGGAAGGCTTTGAAAGACTGTGTGGAGAACTTTCTGGGTAAGTATCTGAAAGTTTTAGGAGTTTAGTACATAATACTTGTATTCTATCAAAGAATTTTTTCTTTGCACTCATTTATTCAGGCAAGCACCTGTCGGACGGCTATAAAGACATCATCTCAGAACTGTTATCAGCCTTCAACGAAATAAATGTGCTAATGTCCCCAAAGATTCACTTTTTGCATAGTCATTTGGACTTTTTCCCCAAGCATTTTGAGAAAAACATTACAGACGAGCATGAAGAACGTTTCCACCAAACGATTTCAACTATTGAGCATTGCTACCAGGGGTGCACCGATGAGAGAATGATGGATGACTTCTGCTGGCTGACTTACAATCCTATTTAGTTTGTCTTTTGTCAATTATACACTCATATACCCTAACAACATCGTTTAGTTTTATTACAAAAATGGGAAAACCGGTACTTCAAGTTTACCAAAAAGTGGTTCAACCCTGACAAATTTGGCTATGCATTTGGTCTTCAGGGTCATCCAAAGAACATTATTTTTGTTCAACATGATTGCCGATGCGATTGTTTTCGTTTGATGTCAGAGCGACTTAATGTTTAAGATAACAATTTATCCTTATAAAGAAAACTAAACATTCAATTATAATGAAAAATTTTGACAAATAATAACAAAACTTGATAAAACAAAACAAAACCCTGACGGATTTTGCAACATTTATCACAATTATACCAATAATACAACATTTATATTGAGAATTGATAAAATTCAAGAAACTCCGCGATAGAATCACATTGGTGAAAATCAAAACAATTTTAACTTTTAAATTGTTTTTATATATTTGCTACATCATGCATTAATATGGTAAGTAAATGAATGATTTTAAATTGAAAGCTTTTTATTAGATAATTAAAAAACTAAAACTTAAAATAAACTGTTACAAACTTTATTTTTACGAAAATGACGAAAACAAAATTTACTAACTTCCTTCTTCTAAAAGGAAACCACTTTTTTTTATTTACTTATTTATTTTTGTGCAGAACTGATTTGGTAACTACTTTGAGTATTGTGGAGTAAAACTAAAGTAAAATTTGAACATAAAAAAAAAAAACCCTTATAGATCATTTATTTTTTGAACTTTAGGAACATTTTTCATTGGTTGGTTCATATAATATCTTTGACTTTTTTTAGATCATTCTGAATGAATTATAGAAGTAATACTACTCTTCGTTTTCTAGGATTATACTCTTCGTTTTCTAGAATTATACTTCTTCGGATCTTTCTTGAAAACCATATATCAAATACATTGTAAAATTAGCATCTGCTAAGATAATAATTTCCTTATAATTACATTTATAACTATATTTCTGACCCTGCTATTTATTAGAATCTTAAAATTTTGAAAATCTTTGAAAGATTTTATTTTACTTTGCTATAGGTTATTTGGCAGATGAGAGTATATATTAATTTGTTATACTTTAAACTGAAGAGCTTAGAGCTAAAATGGTAAAAGGAATATAAAAGCTAAACGAACATAAAGACCGTTTCAATATAAAATGTATATTACTCGTCCGTTTAGCATTTTATTTATACATAAAGCTTAAACCTTCGTAAAAAGTATTCAGAAAAAAAAACAACATTTTTATTACTTGTTGTGAATGATGTCTTCTATAATTGATAAAGATTGTATGATAATTAGTGAACGGAAACTTTCGGCTTGGGCCGAAATTTTGGCCGAAACCAAAACCGAAATTTCTGCTTCAACAATTTTTTACTTTTCCAGTTTCGGCCGAAATTTCGGTTCAAACCACAACCGAAATGAACCAAAACTTTTAGAACATTTTTTTTAAGTTTAGAGTGGGATCATGACGATTTCCTAATTGTAATCGTTTGTTAGTAAATCAATTTTCAATTATAACAATTGTAGAAATTTTAATCGAAACCACGTTACATAATAGTTTCAAGTTACTATTCTCAAATCTTTCATAAAATGATTTAACATTTAGGTGAAGCAACCAAAATCAATAATTTCATCATTAGTTTCTCAGTGCTAAATTTTACATTGGAAAATAAACGATATAAAAGCTGCTTGTGGAATCATTTTACTGAATCAGCCAGTGATCCCAAATACGCAACTTGCAATATCTGCGATTTGAAAATATCTCATTGAGCACACAATCCAAAACTTCAATCTCTTAGCGGACTTTCATTATATTTATGAAGTCGACACCTACAGCCTACTTTAAAAAATTTCCTAACTGAAAAAGCAATACTCACAACTAACGGCAGTCCGGAAAATATACCAACTTCAGATCAAGCTGAGTCTATTGCAATTAAAAAAAGAACAATACCCTTATTTGACATCAGATCATAACGGCAGAGGACTGAAATGTTGCAAAGTACAATGCCTGGCTAGGTTGACAATATCTCAAAAATTGATTCAAACTCCGAAGAAGGTCTGAAGTTTCATAGATCTATATTAGAAAACAACATTAAAAGCAAAGTTTAGGTTTGGCAAAAGTAACAAAGAGATTCCTTACACCTCCACCAACATTTAACAAAGTTGAAAGGTTGTTTTCAACTGTTGGAGATATTCTTTCAATGAAAGAAACAGACTTTTGTCAGAAAACATGAAATAAAATGTATTTTGCAGGGAAAATATTTCATTTTTCAACTTTAATTATTGAAATGTCTCGACATAATATAGTTTTTATCAATTATGTTACATGGTGATTGCTTAGATAAATGTAAAATAGTTTTTTTTTGCTTTAACTCGGTGATCATAAAAGGTTCAGGGATTTTCAACATTCTTTCTCAAATTTCGGCCGAAATTTCGGTTTTGGCTACGGCTTTACTGAACCGAAATTTCTGTACTTTCGTCAGAGTTTCAGCTCAAATTTCGGTTTCGATTGATCACAAATGTGACGTTTTATGCCGACCAAATAGTTTTAAGTCTATGTTCTTCCATCGTTATATTTTATTTTTATATTTAAAAAAGTATTTTTAATAGAGAAATTTAATAGAGAGTTTTTAATAGAAATTTTTTTTTAATTTTCAAAATTTTTATTTTTAGAGATAAATTGAATCAAAAAATTAAGGTCATTTTATAACCTCAATATTTTCAAAAATATTTATTTTGATGTAAAAACGCGAATTTCTTATCGGCGTTAATTAAGCATAACTCATATTAAAATATAAAAATTACCTACATTTAAAAGTAATTCTTTTTTTTTTAACTTAAAATTATACAACATGTGAAACTTAATTACTTATGTTTAGCAGGGGTGTGGAGTTGTAATAAAAAAGTTCCAACTCCGACTCCAATCGTTGAAATTTTCAGAGTACGACTCCGACTCCGACTCCGATTCCAAAGCAAATTTTTTCGAATTCTTTAAAAAATATTACGCGATAAGTCAAGTTTTTTTTTTTCTAAATTTATGAAAAGTTCTTAGAGGTTTAGTATGAATATAAGGTTAATTGAACATTTTGTGTATCACGTGCAATACCGAGAAGGTTTACTATTGGAGTCGGATTCGCGATTTTGTTTAGCGACTCCTACTCTGACTCCGACACCGCTAAAAATGTCACGACTCCGCGACTCCGACTACAACTCCACAGCCCTGCCCAGTAGGCACGCAACGTTTTATTCACGTTTCAATCACGTATATTTTAGGTGACTTCGTCCAGGTTACTATTTTACGTGAAAGTCACGTGAAAGTTACGTGCCAAAATATCTCGTCTTTCGGAACTTTTTTTATTCTCAAAAAAACTGGCATAAGAAATGTGAAATAATATTTTTTATTATATTAATTATTTTTTTATAGTATAGTTTTTGTATTCATTATATTAGTTATAATTATTTACTTCTATAATAATATAATTAATTTTTATTGTAGTATTATCTCAATTAAAAAAAAAAAAAATTGGTCTATATAATATCTTTTAACGCAATGCATTTAAAACAGAACTAAAAAGAACAATATATTTTAAGTTGTAATATCTAATATTTAAATTATATCAAATTAAGTTAAATAAAATAGTACCCTATTTGCCGTCCCTATTTGCCACACAAATAAGATTAAACTCAAATACAAGGTATGCTTTTTTTCTACTTTATGATATAATATTTTAGACTGGCGAATTTGTCCATTTTGCTTACTTAATTTAGTACGAAATAAGTTATGTTATAACGAATTTAATATTAAATTAAGTAAGCTACATGGACAAATTATAAGTTCTAGCAGAACTTATTCTTGATTCTTGAGCAATAATAATGTCTCTAGAACTTCTGCATACATTATTACTCAAGAGTCGTTTAGATAAAAACCCAAAATAGATTTTCTTTCTTTATTTGGTTTTTATCAACAAGGTTAAAGAATTTACCCAAGATAATATCAATAAATAAATGTGTCATGTTATTTATCATTGATATATGTATATATTATTATTAAATACTTAATCTTTTTATAATATATGACATCTTGATCTCGTGCTTTACTTGTTAAAAAATGTTAATACTTATTTCCTTTTTTTATATTATTTAAATATTATATGGTTAATATATATATTCGAGTTATGCGAAATGATTACTATATATATTATATGACTTTTATTACTATTGTTATTATGTACAATATAAAACAGGTTATTAATGCGGATTTGTTCGATGTTTTCCCCACAAAAAGATAATTATGATGCTATTGTATTTAAAACTGCATTTTACTTATCTTTCAATGTTGGCGACCTTCCAATATGTAAAGCAAGTTTCTCTCAAGTATAGCATTGCTTTTTCAAAAATTGTTTAATGATTTAGATCAAAGAAATAGCAACACCAGAAAATCTTGTTGCCAAAACAGTTGGTGACTCACCATGTAAGATTTGTGTTAAAAATTTGTGATTTAAGATGATTATTTAATATTCATATTATTATTTAAGTTTTTATTTGTTTCTTTTGAGCTAAATTTGGTGTTGTGAGCTATTATTGGAGAAAATATCGACTTATTTATTAGATAAAGTTTGATGCCTGCTCTTACCCCGTTTCCTTCTTCATGTTTCAATCATGTATATTTTAGGTGACCTTGTCCAGGTGACAATTTTACTTGATTAAAACGTGAATGTTACGTTGCCAAAATATTGTGTATTTTGGAACTTTTTTTATTCATAATAAAAACCTGTAATTAGAAACTTGGAAAGATATTCTTTATTTACTATTTTTTTATAATTTAGTTTCAGGGATAACCTTATTCAGGATATTCCCAGAATACCAGATATTTTTCTGAAATTTATCTTTTTCCAAATATCCGAAAAGTTTTCCATACATACAACTTTTATTACAACATATAACTAGTATATATTATTCATCTATTTGTTTTTATGTTATTTTAGTCATCATTCATACAAAAATTAAGAAAAGTTTTTAAAAAATTGAGAAAAGACTTGGCTGAATGCAAAATTAAGGGAAAAATGAGGGGGGAAATATTCTGAATTTTTTCTGGATATTTTCCGTAAATTTTTTCCGGATATTTTAGATATAATGATTACATGAAATATGTAGTTTATATATTCATTATTGTAATTACTTTTTATTTTACTTTTATAATAATGTAATTATTTTGCATTGTAATTTTATAATAATTAATTTAAAAAGTAGTAAGATATCTTATAACGTCGCAATGCATTTTTGACAAAAATAAAATGTCACATATATAATATTTTATCCAAACATATTATCTTATAACCAAGTTTTATCAATTTAGGTTTAATAAATATATTATAAAGCTTAGTTCAAAATTGTGTAACGTTATGGCAGATAATTCTCATATTGCAACACGCAAAAGATCAAACCCTACTACAAGGTATACTTTTTTTCTACCATATTGTATACTATTTTAGACTGTCAAATTTGTCAATGTAATTAATTTGATAATAAATAAGTTATAACTTATTTAATATTAAATTTATTAAGCTATATGACAAATGATAAGTTCTGCATAATATAATATTAACTAGGAAGACCCAATGGTATTGTTATGTTATTGCCTAGGAATATCATTCTGTAGTAAAACCCAATAACTTTTTAACTTTTAAAGTTTGAGAAATTTCACTTTTCCCTCTCTTTGTCTTCTTTTGTGATCACACTCTGTAGTAAGAATTTGATTTAATTCATATCTTGTTGGAGAATGCAACTTGATTCTGAGTTGAATTTTCTGCACTCTGTATTTATTGGTGACCTAATTTGACAATACTTTATTATACATATTTTTAGTTTTATACTTAATATATTGTATATAATTAGGGGTAGATGAGGCTTCTTAGTCATGGTGAATGTTTCCACAGCAAAAGGAGCCTCAAGGTGAAAATCTGACCATGGATAAGGAAAATCATGATATAAAATCCCCACTATAATGCTTTGTGGTTATGTGATAACTATTACATTTTTATAAATTGTTTTAATTTTTGTGTGCATTCTAAAATGACATTTAATGCTGTTCAAAACTTTGTAGATTACTCATTTAAAGCAACTTTGTGGGCTGTCACCTTTGCATCTAGTGAGTTAATGTATGAACAAGTTAATGCAGAAACAGATGCAAATATAAGAAGATGGAAAACAAAGAAAACAAATTATCATGTTATCACATAGTACACAGATGTTATCACATAAGGTGAGTACAGGTCTTTTTCTAATCACGCCCATCAGTAATTAACTTTATATAGATATAGATATAGATAAATCTATAGATAGATATTAGATATAGATATATATAGATAAAAAATATTTTTTTAAACTTGTATTTTTTATTATGTACTTCTTTTTTTTAATCATCTGTCGACTTTTTTGTTACATCTTTTTTTATTAAATACTTATTTACTTTTTTAGCAATCAGAGTATAAAATTAGAAGGCAAATAACTAGTATTGTTTTCTTAAAATTATTTAATGATTTAGATAAAAGAAAACAAATAACACCCTAGAAAATCTTGTTGCCAAAAGTAGTTGGCAACTCTCAAAGTAAGATTTGTTTTAAAAGTTTGTGATTTAAGATAATTATTAAATAATCATATTATTATTTAAGATTTTATTCGTTTCTTTTCAGCTAAATCTGATTCATTAGATAAAGTTTGATGCGTGCTCTTATAGAAGAAAATATCGACTGATTCGTTAGATTATGTTTGAAGCGTGCTTTTATGGGAGAATAGATATATAAGTTTGAAGCGTGCTCTTCGTAAGTTGCAGATCTACGACTTCGTACTTATTACTTTGGATATAAGGAGGATATTTTAACAAAAATGCAGCTTTTATTACAAATTAAAAATTTTTATGTCAAGAACTAATATACTGACTAATAAAACCATGTATTTATACGTATTAAATATTTCCTCGACGATGAGTTTTTTTTCTTTACACGAATCCAAACACTTATAATTGTAATTATAAAGCATAATTATTGCTTAAATATTACGTGCCAAAATTAACGTAAAAAGCACGTCTTTTAGACAGTTTATGGGGACCAAAAAGTCACCTAAATATCACGTGCCAAAAGTAACGTGAAAAACGCGTCCATAAATCACGTGAATTGGTCATTTCATGGGGACCAAAAAGTCACCTAAATATCACGTGCCAAAAGTAACGTGAAAAACACGTCCATAAATCACGTGAATTGGTCATTTCATGGGGACCAAAAAGTCACCTAATTGTCACGTGCCTAAATAACGTGAAATTCACGTTTTTGTCACGTCGCTGTGCCTACTGGGTGATGTTTGGTTTTTTAAATGCATAACTATTAATTGAAAAAGTATTTTATTATTACCAGTAAAAGTAATTTGCTTTTAAAATTTGTTTACTTTTACTTGTAAATGTAATTTACTTTTACTGGTTAGTCGTGTCAAGTAACTTACTTCAAAAAGTAATTTAGTTTTTTATTTATGTCAGAATTTACATTGAAATCCAATTAATTTTTTTATATGTAAAAAAAGTTAACATAATATTTAAAAAACCATAAAAATAAATTGCTTCTTTGTGTAAAAGTAAGCGATGGCAACTTATATAAAAGTAACTGGAAAAAGGTTGTTATTTACAATTACAAATGAAAGAAAATTTTGTCTTTGAAATTAATAATCTTACATAGTAAGTAGAATGCAAGTTATATTATTTACTTCCTCCAAACAGTCATTTCATGTTGATTTAACATAAGTTTTGAGATAGGTAGTGTATTCAAAACCATTGCCTGTAACAAAAATAAATGTATAACATTTAACGTAAAAGTTGTAATTATATAATATGTAAGTTAATAATGTTACCTTTTCTAAAATAAGCTAAAGTAGGTTAATTTTGGTACAACAAGCTATTTTATTTTTATAGACAATAGGTGCTTTTATTGCGCATATAAATCATGCATATCAATGTTTTGTAGAAATATCTATAATACAACAGTTTAAAAACTGTTTCCGACTTTTATGTAAAAAATTGTTTCAAACTCAAAAGTGACGAAATTAGCGACCTAGTATTGTAATTTTGGCATAGTGGTGTGGTAAATTTTGCATACTTAAGGAAATAAAAAAAATTGAATAACAGAGTTATTAATTTGAAATATCATAAAAAACTGTCATTTACAATGAATTTATTGCACCCAATTGGCGTATTATAGCGTTGCAAGTACCTTGCTTCAACAGCACTTACGGAAAGGACTCGAAAGCATTCATTAAGCTGTTATAAAAAAAAATGTTATTATTTATTATTCAAATAAGAATAATATTGTTAAATGATTATTCCGTAATTTATACATATATGTCTTGTATATATATATATATATATATATATATATATATATATATATATATATATATATATATATATATATATTATATATATATATATATATATATATATATATATATATATATATATATATATATATATATATATATATATATATATATATATATATATATATATATATATGAAGACCTCAGTGGAAAAACCGGCGTTGTCACATTTAAAAAGTATTGAGAAAGTATTTATTGATCATTAATAAATGTCTTTATTTAAAGCAAAGAAAAAAAAATTTTTGTATAAAAAATTACAAAATGTTTTGTTTTGAATAAATTTTAAATAAAATAATTATAATATAAATTTTTTTAAATTGCTTAGTTTCATTTGCTTTAAATAAAGACTTTTATTAACAATCCATAAATACTTTCTCAATACTTTTTAAATGTGACAACGCCGGTTTTTCCACTGAGGTCTTCATATATATATATATATATATATATATACATATATATATATATATATATATATATATATATATATATATATATATATATATATATATATATATATATATATATATATACACATTTAAATTTTGAGTTAAATTTCGCTCCCTTCGCGACGCCAATGTTTATTTATATATATATCAGGTCTTATATATATATAATATATATATATCAGGTCTTATATATATATAATATATCAGGTCTTATATATAATATATCATATATCAGGTATATCATATATCATATATCATATATATAGGTATATCATATATCATATATATAATATATCAGGTCTTATATATATATAATATATATATGAGGTCTTATATATATATTATATATATGAGGTCTTATATATATATATATATATATATATATATATATATATATATATATATATATATATATATATATATATATATATATATATATATATATATATATATATATATATATATATATATATATATATATACACATTTAAATTTTGAGTTAAATTTCGCTCCCTTCGCGACGCCAATGTTTATTTATATATATATCAAAAGCCGACTTTCGCTTGCTTGTTGCCTTTGGCTTTGCGGAATTGGATTTACTATTTATACCCATATATATAAAAGTCCAGTAAAGTATTTGGTTTTATTACAAAGTTTAATTTAATTTCATGTGTTGTTTGGCCGTTGTCAGTTCTTACTGAATCTTGCAATTAATTTATCACTAACTTTGAGAGCAGCTACGGCTCTGAAATTTTCAACGCTTGAATAGTCCTGGTGAGCTTAAATATTAAAAAGGTTTCCAGGGGCAAAGACCCGGAAAAAGGTGTCATTGTACGTGCCCACTTTTTTGCTACAAAGTATTGCAATTAATTTTTTTTCACTACCCACAAAAATAGCTAGAGCTTTAAAACTTCCAGCATTTGTATAGGGCAACGATACAAGGGGAAACAAGTGCCCTTTTCTCTTCCCATCTTAATTTTTTTTTATATATAAAGGAAAACAAATTTAAAAAAAATCTTTGAAAAGGATGTCTTAAAAATTTTTTTAAATTTACTTGTTATTATCAAGGTAATTAAAGCAAAACCTCATATAACAGAGCACCTCAAAAATAAAAAAAAGTAACTAAACATAAAATCTTTCTATTTGAAAACAAATGAGAGCTATTTTTAAGCATTTTAATATATAATTAAGTTTTAGCATTCATTACTTAAATTAGGTCTTTTTTTGATTTCAACAAAGGCATTGTTTCACGATAACGCAAATGCACTCGTATGTTGACGTTGTTCAAATCTTCATTTTTTAATTCTTATTTATTAAATGATTATTTAAAAAGTATATTTTTTGAAAGTCTTGTTTTATTTATAAAAGTTTACAACTTAAACTTATCAATATCATGTAATAATTATTATTTTAGTTAGTTAATTATACGTAATTGATTCATTTTCACTCCTTTTTACCGCAAAACCTTTTTTTAATTGAGCTTAACTTTCAACATCTAGCGTCTAGATCTGTAGGTCTTTTAAAAGAATTTTCTGACGCTAAGACCCTTGCTCAGTAATTTTTATAAATTTTTGGAACTACCCCCTTTTATAGAGAATAAAATAAGGGCATATTTGTAATCTTTTTTTAATTGCTGTATAAGGTTGAACCCTTCAAAAAATAAGAAATTGCATTTTTTTATATATTGAATAGCCACCTTAAAATACATAGAATAAGGACTGGTAGAATTACAATTTTTTCTTTTCTTAAGTAGTCATATAACGGTGTTATAAAAAAATATCCATGAAAATATAACTTAAACAAGATAATAATTTGATTTTAACACGTTCGCTGCCAACTACTAGTATACTCGTAGTAAGTTGGCGTCATTTATTTGCCAACTACGAGAATACTCGTAGTAAGCCGGCGTCATGAGTGTGCCAACTTAGTGAATGAGTAAACTCGTAGTTACACTAACTTATTTTAAATAATATTTGTGCATGACTGACTTTGTCTATTCACTTTTTTTTCATAGCTTCACATTTGATTTCAGAAAATATTACATTCAAGTTTTTATTTTAAAAATCCAAGGGACCTAATTTAAATGTCGATAAAGACAGAAATAGCTTAAAACAGATAAAAGTAAAATATTGATAATGCTTTAATTTTATTTCATGAAAATTAAAGTGTAAACCTATTCTTTTGAATGTGACATTCTGAAACATTCGCCAATACATAATGGAGGTCTATTTTCACAAACAGCACATTTATATCATGTTTCTTTACGTTTTATTTTAGAGCAGACTCGACATGGTTTTGTTGAAAATTTTTTCTTTTCATTTGGTGGTATTGAAGACAAGTAGTGGAAGCTACTATTGGTGATTCGAGGTACAATTTCATTTAAACGTTCACCCAATAAATCCGTAACAATTAATTCTCTAAACTTAAGCAAGGAAAATGTTTTATCTAGTCCATATTTGCTGTTAAGACAGTAAGCATAAAACAAAATAGTAACAAAGACATGAAGTGCTACTTTTTTATACTATCTAATTGTCTTTCTTAGGGAATCATAATATGATACCATTTGTTCCGCCCTATCTACTCCTGACATACATTGATTGTAATCTTTGATAATATTGGGTTTCATTTTCTTCTCTCCTCTCCTGTTTGTCACTTCAATCATTTGCAACGAATGCAAGTTGCTGATCATTAGCACGTCTCTTTTGTCTTTCCATTTAGCAATCACCTCACCCTCTTCTGCTTATAACGTCTCCCTGTTTCAGTTTTGCTTTTGTACATTCTTTTGGATTTGACTTTCGGTCAGTTCTTAAAGTACCACAAATGTATGTTTTTTGATTTATCATGTGCTTTGTTAACTCAAAGGAATTGTAAAAGTTATCGGTGTACAGGTGATAATTTTTCCCCTAAATTTTTCCATTAAGTCTAAAACAATAGCTCCCATTTGACTCAACAAATGTTTATCGAGAGTTGTCTCGTCAGAGTAGATTTTTACTTTTAGTACAATACCATCTGATTTGCAAAGCTCATAGAACTTGATACCATACTTATGTCTTTTATTTTTCACATACTGCCTGAATGCAAGACATCCCTTCCAAAGCATCATTGACTCATTGATTGACATATTATTATTAGGACAGTAGATCCATTGTATTATTTAAGTGATCGAGAAGTCCAATAATTTTATACAAGCGTCTACTACCTAAATCTTCATTGTTAATAAAATGCCAAAAACGTAACATTAGTTGAAATTTATTTCGTGGCATTATTCTAGAAAATAAGGGAACTCTATAGAGACTGTTCTTATACTAATAGTGTTCTAAAGATGGCATTTTGACACACCCCATATGAAGAAGAACTTCAAGAAACTGCCGCATATCTTCTGAATTTATTGATTTCCAATTTTTGAAACGTGAGCTTCTTCGTAGGGGATGCTGCTTATTAATTTCTTGTGTTGCGCAGCGATTATTTTTAACTACCATAGCATTTATAAGCTCTTCTGTAACAAAAAGTCTAAAGAAATCTAATGGTTTCTTGCTCTCCCCGTTTATTTTCAAACCAGGATCAGCAGTAAATTGAATTTGTTTTACAATATTCGGCTAATCTTTCCATTGTTTTGAATTTCTAGATGAATTTGTTTCAGAAGTTGTTTCGTCATGCAAAATATTACTTTTAAGATCTACCTGTTGAGCTTTGTTTTGATTTTGTCTATAAGCAAGACCACCCGTTGTTCTAGCTCTTTTTGGCGGCATTAAAAATTCTTCTTCAGAGGCTGCTAGATGAACGTCTGTAAACTGATTGCCATCTTTTTCTTCAGTGTTATTATCTTCAGAACCTGATTCTGATACAGTCAAGCTCGAAGACGTAGTAGTATAAGCAAAAAATGAATCCGAATCTTCAAAATCATCATCTTCACTATCCTCACAATCTTCCATATTCATATGTGCTGATCCAATTGTAGAATATCTGTGTTGAGCTAGTATAAGATGGATAAATTCATAAAATATCTATTTATAAAAAAGAAATTTCTTATCTATAAAACACATTAATTAGTATACTGTGTAAAAAAATTTGAAGTGCACAATAAAATGTTTTTTAATATTTTAAAAAACATTTTGTAAACATTGTGTAAATCAAATTTTTTTCACATTTTTAATAACATGGAGTATAATGTAGTTATCAAATATATTTTAGCTTCTAGTCTAAAAAACACAACAATTTAGAATTAAGAAAACAAAATATAAATTACCTTTTTTACTCATGATAACTCCCAATGTGCATATGCATGTGCAAAAAAATTGAAACACTACACAGTAAAAAAATTACCCGTTATAATTTTTATATAATGTTTTAAAAACATAACGCCAGTTATCGTGTTTTATAACGGGTAATTACCGTTATGTTCAATGTATAATTCGTATGAAAATAATATAACGGTAAATGCCGTTATGTTATTAGCAAAATAACATTTACAAACTCAGCAAAAATAATTTGTGGCAATATAGTTTTTTCATTAAACTTTTAGTTGTAGTTTCTCTGTCCGTAAATAGATGCATATGTACTTTATGAATAACTCCTAACTGTATTTAGCTACTTAACTACAAGTAATATCATGAAAGTGCTGAAGGTACAATATAAATGTTACAAGCCTCTTTAAAATAAAATGCAGGCCAAGGAAAAGGAATATTTTTGGTTAAAATAGGTGTTAAAGGAATATTAATATCTTCAATACCACTAAAAAAACCTCTTATCTCATCATATGCAACAGACTGGAGCTGTGTTGTAATAAAAATTTTTTTGTCTCCTCTGACTTGTATCTCCTTAATTATATAAACAAGAAATTGTGAACCACTATGAAACCATAAACATGACGCAAGACAATATTTAATACCATTAACCTGAATACGAGATATTACATTTGTATCAAATTGTCTGGATTGATGTGGATAATGTATGAGAAATTGAAGCTTAGGTATAAATTTTTCTGCATTCCAAATAACAACTGTATGATAAGCAGCTATTTTTTCCTCTGAGCAAAATAAATAAGCATCAGTTGTAATTGGAGAAAGACATAATTGAAGTATATGAAGAAGTTTAATGAGGCATAAAAAATGATCAATCGCAGTGGTTCTCAAAAAAATAGGCAAAACACGACAAAGAGATAGCACCTAAGCACTTCCAAATTTGCCCTTAGTTACTAAATTAACTATTACCGGTGGTTTTTCACTGCCCGGTGGATACTGAAAGCACTTTACAAAGTCATTTAGGCTATCTAGTGTAAATAAACCTTGAAAAACGGCGTTATTTAAGTAAAGTTCTATCTGTAAAGGTATTTTTACACTTTCTAACAAATCATGCATAGGATCAAAAAGCACTTGTTTTGTGACATCGAAATTTCTAATTTCTGATAAAATGCTTGCAGAATGAACACCATACAATTTTGACCATTTTTGACGTTGTTTGGGAGGTAGAAGTGAATTATCAAGTTCTTGGACTCTTATCTTGTGTTCTTCTATATCACGAACAATACACTGAGTCTATTGTGAATAAGCATATCTGGACGAGTAAAATTACAAACTCGGCAACACCTAAGAACCTTCCTGTTAAAGCCTTCCTTAAAACCAGCAATTGCATTACATGCTAACGAATCCCCAATGAATTTCTCCAATTTAACTGTGAATCGCTTACCTTTAGTATCGGTTAAAGTTGAGGAATCAAACAAAGGTAGCTCATTTAGAGATTTAAGCAGAAGTGATTTCATGAAGCTTTTATTTTTAACTGATTTAGAACCAGTTATTGATAAGGGAAATATTAAAAAATTTTTTACTGAGGCTATAATCAGCTACATTTAACAACTGAAAATACAAAACTCACATCTCATGGTTTCCTCTCGATTTACCAATTGGATTGGTAATACCTAAATCATCTGAAAACAATGAAATTAATACTTTAGAAGAATTTTCTAAACACTTATCATATTCAGGGGATATCAAAATAAAATTAAGTATTTCTTTAAATGAATATAGCATCCCTCTAAGCCATTTTTAGAAATAGATTCAACTTTTGGTACATTGAAAGGATTTTTAAAGTGCTGCTTTCTTGAATATTCTGCTAATAATTGCTAGATAGAAATTGTAGATAGCTCTTCTTTTGGTGCGTTATCAGTTAAAATATCTATTAAATTTGAAAAAATAATACAAAGACTACATTTTCAGAAAAAAGACTACATTTTCAGAACATCTATATTTTCCTCTCAGGTGTAGAGCTAATGCACCAAGCTTTCTATTCTTTGTTGGAATCTCAATGTCAATTTCTTCAACAGTGTTATCAATTTCTTCAACATCTTCAATCAAAGTAATTGGAATGAGACAGTTTTTATAATGAAGTTGAAAATCTCTAACACTTTTAAATTTAGTAAAATAATTATCACATACTACTGAACCTGCCTGACCATATAATTCAAGATGAGATATCATTATATAAGGTCTATATGTTTTAAAATCACAAATACAATAATTTAATCTTACTTTTTGGATTTCATTTTTTAGTGGATTAGATGCAAAAGCCACTTGAGCAGTATAAGATAGCTGACTGGAAATGCCTGTCAATGAAGACTGTAAAAATACACGTTTTTAAGCCAAAGCTTCTTGAGTAAATACTGGTTCAGATACATCTGCTGCGCTCTCTAAATATGATTGGTCACTAGATTGTTGGTGTGAAGTAGGTGTTTCATCATAAGTCAATAGTGGAGGATTGGATGAATGCTTTGAACAATATTCTGCTGGTGAGCATGATAACATATAAGGCTTACAAGTAGATTTATCACTGGTAAAGATAAACACTGCTGTGGTGAAGAAGCATAAAAATTTTCAAGGTCGGTGTATACAGCGTTTTTAACAAGAGAAAATTCATTTAAACTTTAGCAGAAAGAGCTTGAATAAAGTTTAGACACTGGCAAAGACAAGGTCTTAACTTCCAGATTTTGCTCATTAAGAATGGCAACAAAAGTATCTTCATTGACATTACATCTATTCCATGTGATTCCACAAATGTTCCCACTTGTACTAGCAAACTTCTTTGAAACTAAAATAAAAACATTACTTTAAATAAAAACAAAACTTCGAAACTAAAATAAACACAAAACATAATTTTTCTTCAGATCTGTCTCTTTCGTAGGCTCTAAGCATATTTCAAATTTATTTAAAAAGTTTAAAAAATTAAAAAGGTAATGTGGGGTAACTTTGACATCAGAATTTGACAACCCCACTTAAATGCAGCAACTTAAAATAAAATATAATAAAATAAAATATATTTATGTGTATAAATAAAGATATATTTTATATTATATATAAATGTTTTGCAGTCTGCTTTTAAAGTTACTTTATGTAAACAGTTTACATAAAGTAAACTTGATTAAGAATTAAAATGAAAATATTAAATAGCATGCATATACATTTGCAAATATTTTACTTTGGCAAAATATTACGTAAAAAATTTTATATTATTCTTAACAACAATCTATAAACATTATTAAATGTGTATTTCTGAAATTTTCAAAAATAAATATGCATACCATTATTTAAAAAATCAATAATACTGCTATTATTAGCAATAACATTTTTTTGCTCGCCAAGGTACTTAACAAGAACAGTTTTGACCAGTTTATCTTCTTCTTTGTTATTTCTTTTCAAGTTACGATATAAATTATGAAAGTAATGATGTTAAACCATGTTTCGTGTAAATATTATTTTGTGTTTAAAATAAGGCGCATTAACTAATCAAATTAAAAACAAAATTAAAATAATAATAAGGCACATTAACTAATATAATATATTATATATAAATCATATATTATATGATTTTATTTAGGGATTTATATATATATATATATATATATATATATATATATATATATAGTATATATATATATATATATATATATATACATATATATATATATATATATATATATATATATATATATACACATATATATATATATATATATATATATATATATATATATATATATATATATATATATATATATATATATATATATATATATATATATCATCAGTAGGTTCATCAGGAAGCTTCCTGATGGCGAATTTTACTAATTTATTATTGCTCTGTTCTTTAAGAACATTGAGCACTCTATTTGTAGAATACACTAACATAATTTATATATATATATATATATATATATATATATATATATATATATATATATATATATATATATATATATCAATGCATTATGATATATATTTCAACGATTTATAAATCATTGAATTTTGCTACAAATAATCAATCTTATCTTATTTCTGATAGATAATCCCTCGTGCCACAAATTAAACAATTTTCAAAAATTTTATAATATGACATCATAAAAGTATTTGTAAAAAAAACTCGCGCTTTTTTTACAAATACTTTTATGATGTCATATTATAAGGTGATGTCATATTTCCAACCAACAAATAACTTCGATCAACATAACGCTTTAGACAAATTAATTACTAATATAACGGAAAACATAACGCCAAACTTTTCATTCACCGTTATGTAACCGTTATGTTAGCGTTATATTTTTTGCTGTGTATTTGTAATAATATTGCATCAAATAAGCTACATTACTATACCTTTTTAAAATGTAATTGAGAACTTTAAAGTTGTAATTAAGAAAAGTAAGATGCAATTGAGAAATGCAACATGTAATTTAGAAGTCACAATATGTAATTAAGAAACACAAAATGTAATTAAGAAATTATAAAATGTAATTGAGAAACCCAACATGTAAATAAGAAATCGCAATATGTAATTGGAAAAACAAAAGTTGTAATTAAGAAATCGTAATATGGAAATGAGAATACATTATTTGTAATTGCAAAATCACAGTGTAAGCTTAAAGGTCATTATAAAAAATCTTCTTGTACATGCATTTTAATAAGTTAATAATATCAAATTTAGCATTTGTATGCACCAGCAATACAGTAATACAGTAATGGAATTGAAAGGTCATTGTGCTATTTGTCATTACAATATAAACAGAAAGTCTGTTATTAAATTGAATCCGTGTATTTATTTCACTAAATTTGTTTACATCCACTTTTTGAACAACTGGAACCACCTTGTCCAATTTGTAGACATAAAATACATATAACCAAATAAGTTGAAAGAAAACATTATCTTCATCGTCTTATCTTCATCGAATGAGTTATTGAATGTGCTAACCGAAATGACAACCCAATCGTCATTTTGCGACTCTGGCATAAACTTTAGGTGTCAAATATAAGACAGCATATAATTGGATCCTTAGCGGAAATTTAAATTTCCTTGGAAGATATGAAGTTATTGCCGACCACAAATCCCTTTTTCATCACTTTTTTATTTTATTGATAATATATTATTATTTATTGAAAACCAACCCATATGGCCACCTTGGCCAAATTAGGATCAAACCTAATATTACAAGGAAAACTAAAGCAACAAAAATTAAAAATACAAATAACTTCTTTCTGATAATCTATATTATAAACATTTCTCAATTACAACTTTTATCTTCTCAATTACATCTTACAATTTCATATTTACAACTTTCATGTTCTAAAGTACATCTTACGTTTCTCAATTATAACTTTCATCTTCTAAATTGCATCTAACGTTTTTTAATTACATCTTCCGTGCTTTTAAATTACATCTTACGTTTCTTAATTACAACTTTCAAGTTCTCAATTACATCTTGATAAGGTGTAGTCACCGCAATGATTTATACTCGCTACGAGTAAACTCGTACTTCGGCACTGGAGAAAAAAATAACTTCGATCAACATAACGCTTTAGACAAATTAATTACTAATATAACGGAAAACATAACGCCAAACTTTTCATTCACCGTTATGTAACCGTTATGTTAGCGTTATATTTTTTGCTGTGTATTTGTAATAATATTGCATCAAATAAGCTACATTACTATACCTTTTTAAAATGTAATTGAGAACTTTAAAGTTGTAATTAAGAAAAGTAAGATGCAATTGAGAAATGCAACATGTAATTTAGAAGTCACAATATGTAATTAAGAAACACAAAATGTAATTAAGAAATTATAAAATGTAATTGAGAAACCCAACATGTAAATAAGAAATCGCAATATGTAATTGGAAAAACAAAAGTTGTAATTAAGAAATCGTAATATGGAAATGAGAATACATTATTTGTAATTGCAAAATCACAGTGTAAGCTTAAAGGTCATTATAAAAAATCTTCTTGTACATGCATTTTAATAAGTTAATAATATCAAATTTAGCATTTGTATGCACCAGCAATACAGTAATACAGTAATGGAATTGAAAGGTCATTGTGCTATTTGTCATTACACTATAAACAGAAAGTCTGTTATTAAATTGAATCCGTGTATTTATTTCACTAAATTTGTTTACATCCACTTTTTGAACAACTGGAACCACCTTGTCCAATTTGTAGACATAAAATACATATAACCAAATAAGTTGAAAGAAAACATTATCTTCATCGTCTTATCTTCATCGAATGAGTTATTGAATGTGCTAACCGAAATGACAACCCAATCGTCATTTTGCGACTCTGGCATAAACTTTAGGTGTCAAATATAAGACAGCATATAATTGGATCCTTAGCGGAAATTTAAATTTCCTTGGAAGATATGAAGTTATTGCCGACCACAAATCCCTTTTTCATCACTTTTTTATTTTATTGATAATATATTATTATTTATTGAAAACCAACCCATATGGCCACCTTGGCCAAATTAGGATCAAACCTAATATTACAAGGAAAACTAAAGCAACAAAAATTAAAAATACAAATAACTTCTTTCTGATAATCTATATTATAAACATTTCTCAATTACAACTTTTATCTTCTCAATTACATCTTACAATTTCATATTTACAACTTTCATGTTCTAAAGTACATCTTACGTTTCTCAATTATAACTTTCATCTTCTAAATTGCATCTAACGTTTTTTAATTACATCTTCCGTGCTTTTAAATTACATCTTACGTTTCTTAATTACAACTTTCAAGTTCTCAATTACATCTTGATAAGGTGTAGTCACCGCAATGATTTATACTCGCTACGAGTAAACTCGTACTTCGGCACTGGAGAAAAAAATTTCTTCTCCATTGCCAAAGTACGAGTATACTCGTAGCGCTTATTTTTTGTCAGTTATATTCAGAATAAAAAATACTATAGAATTATTTTAGATTAAAAATATTTTATTTATTAAAATGTTGATATCTAGCCTTGGCTATGAGAATGAAACCGCGAAAAACAGCCTCGGCAAAAATTAATCATTGCAGAAATTATGGCTCAGCAAAGAAACAAAGCATAATTTAAAATAGCTCGGCAACGAACGTGTTAAATTGATTTAAATACGAGCGGTATTGCGTGGTTTATACCACGTCAAAAACGATGTAAAAAGGTTTAGAAATTTGAAAATTTGAAATATGCGGCAACTTCTTTCATCAACAAACCAACAAGAATTACCTAATCAATAGCCTCATTAACTAAAGATATTGTTATATAGTTACGTACAAATGGAGTTTTCTGAAAACCTTTTAATGTGTTGTTAAAAAATATATTAAACTTATTTAAAGACTTTATGGATAACCAATTATACAATGATGTCTACTTAAGTAAATTTTGAGACGTAACATTAATATTATTATGAAAAAGCAATGATTTTAGTTAAAATAATTACTTACAGAAATATAACTGCCATGTATAAAACAAGCCATTATAAAACAATTGGTATATAATATTACAATGGAATTGAACCTGGGTACATTAAACCAAATAGGCTTAGCGTAATTTATATATTCAATAGAGTGCATCTATCCAAGTTTATATACTTAATGAAATACTTTTTTCTTCACTCTTTTATATGGAATGAAAGCTCTCAGTATATACGAACTAAATGTTTTTAATATTCTTTTTTTATGTATAAATGTAAAAACAACTTATCTCCCGTTTCTTTCCGCGACTTGTATTTACAAAGACATATAAATAAATATATTTTAAGGAGTGAAAATTTAATTTGACAACCATTTCCTCAAACTTATTTTGGAAGTTTATCTATTTCATTTCGCGGACCATTTTTATGAAATATTATAGTTTTTAATACTACAAAAGACATTTCTCAAGAACCTAAGCTTGATTTTTTAAAAAAAAATGTTAGAAAACTCATTTTTTCCACTGAAAATATACTTATACACATTAAAAATTTAGACGAATCTCAATTTTTGTGTGTATGTGTATATTTTTATTTTTATTTTTATACGAGAAGCTTATTGTAATATGTTGCATAAACTTTATGTAAATATGTATTTACATAAATATATTGCAATATGAATTTTACTGTTTTTTGATCATATTTATAAGTTGACTTTATTTTACTTGCATGTACTGTAACGTAATGTATTTATTTTTGTACTGTAATGTAATTTATTTTTTTTAACAGTTCTTGGTGACAAGACCTAACACGGACACTTTTCTTCGAGTGTCCGTGTTCTTTGTTTAGTTTTTTAAATATTGTTAAAGTTTTACTCTTTTTAACTAATTTTTTACCTGTAATTTCATTTCTTGTATATGTTTGAATAAATATTGTAATAGAGAACAAAAAAAAAAAAAAACAACATGTTTAAGTGCCAAACTTAAGTATGTTCTTGCTTATATCGCATAAGAATATTTAGAGAAAGATTGAAATAAATACCTTATTCGGTTAGAGTGTTGACTTTGCATAATCATAACTCTTGAATAATTATATAACATGGTGGCGTAGCAAAATATTTTTGGTCGAAGTGTCCAATTTTTCTTTCTTTGGAATAATAAAGCTTGAAACCCTGGGCCCAGTTGCTTGAGGAATCAAAGGTTTTAATTAAACTGACTTTTTAATAGCAAGGACACTGATACGCAGATAAAAATATTTACATAAAATATTCTAAATTTTTTATACCTATATAAAATAATGTTTTTGTTTAAATCAGTGCCGGATTGAGACTTTTAGGATTTGGGATATTCTTGAGCAGTCGGGCAAAATCAAAGTGGCAAAAATTTTTTACAAGAATAAGGCACCTTTTTAAAAAATTCAGAGCTCCTAAATCTACAAGACATGAGGTGATAGTTCCCATAATCCGGGACTGGTTTAAACTTTCTCTCCTTAGTTGTTCAATAATAAAATTATTTACGCTAAATTTTTTAAAAAAGAACTAAAAATTCTGCCAAATATGCCTTTTAAATAGCCAACCCTTTCTGAGTCTTCCATGGGTATAGGCGCCTTCTGCTCACTGCTATGTTTCAGCTTTGTCTAAATTGCAAACCTTCAGAATGGGTGGCTAAGGATTGAATATTTTTTAAACGTTAACTCAAAAAATGATTTTATCGTCAAAGCAATCTTGGATTGAGACTAGAAAGGGTTTTAATTTTGGGGAAAAATCTATTATTGATATTTTCAAACTTTTCAGGGAAGAAAAACCTAAAACTGCGCATACCAAATGTTGCCGCAAAGTTAATGTTAGTTACCTTAAGTTTTATTTTTTTGCATTACTGTTGCACAAAATCTTCTCAATGTTATTCTACTATATGAGTAAATTTACTTATTAAATATGGATTACTTTTTATTTAATTTTAAAAGTTATATAAAATGTAAGCTTATGTAATTTAAATTTTAATTTATATAATTTATTTTAACAATTTGTTATTACTTATAAAATAAAAAAGCAAACTTTAAAAATAATATTTTATTTGTAAATTCAATTTACATTTAATACCATATTTCATAAGCAAGTTGTTTTTAAAATAATTTTTTTTTAAATAAGTTATTTTTTTATATGTAAATCTAGTTTACAATTTGAGAAACAATTATACTATGTAATGTAGTTTTAAAAAGTAATTAACTTTTAAAAGTAAAAGTTTACAACCTTTTCATGTGAAGGAAACAATGATATATTGTATAAACTAGATATCTAATTGTGAGTTTTTATTGTACGAAAAATGAAGCCACTTTTTTTTAATTATTATTAATATAGCCCGCCATTTGTAAAAAGGTCAAAAGCTGATGTGTGGAATAAAAGTTATAAATACAAATCAAAAGTTCCCAATAAATTAAAGATAATTCAAACACACGATTTTATCATTATAAAATACTTATAAAAGAATTTTTATGTTTATTAAAAAGTATTTATGAGCTTTATGTTTATTATAGTTCATAAAAATGCTTTAAAAGCTTCGTTTCACTTTTCTATTTAGAGCTCTTATCCATTTCTAATCGGAAATTAATTTAGGAATCATCAATAATTATTTTACAAGTATTCCAATTTTCTCTTGATATTTTTACATAAATTGAATTTAAGTTTTAAAATATATTTACTTTATTTAAGAAAAGAAAAGTTAAATCATAGTTGTAAACAAATTTAATCCATTATTTGTAAAGAGGGTAAAAGTGGCTTCATTTTTCGGATCGAAGTTAGACATCTAGTTTGTGTAATATATCATTAGACAGGAATCGTTCATGAATTACCCAATGCAAAACTTATTTCAAAAATTAGGAAGTAGGAGATTCATTTGCTCTTTTGCACCGCAGTTTACATAGAACTTAAACGGCTAATATTTTTTCTTTGAGTTTAATTAAAGACTCTGCGAGGGAAAACTTTTGATCTTATTTGTTTTGTGTATTAGGTTTTCGTAATTTACTGGCAATTGCTGTAAAAGTAATTTACTCTTTCAAGAAATTAACTTTTACATAACTTGCTTTTAAAAGTAAAAAAATTTACAATGTAAAATAAAAGTCGTTTCATAAAAATTAATTTATTTTACGGAACTGAAGTTTAATTTGAACGTTTAAAATTTTTTATGTAATTTACTTTTTGATAAAAATTTGCTTAATTTAGTAAGTAAAAAGAAAGCAAAAGAGCCATCTCTATTTAGGGTTGCCAGACGTCCGGCTTTTACGAAGGAGAATAAAGCACTAAACTTGTAAATTTTTCTACTGTGTTCTCCTTTGTAAAAACCGGACATCTGGCAACCTTATCTCTAATATGGTGTTTTTTGATTGAATGACGAAATCGATTATAGTTTATATTGTCCTAAAAGTGTGTATAAATTTTGAATGGTCAGCGTTGATCACACAAAAGTGCCTCTTACCAAAAACTTAACTTAACAGCTTAGAGAATTCAGCAAAAATGCTTGGTAGCCTCAACTAATACCCGATGCCTAAGCCTTTACCATCAGTGCTGAAAAAAGATCTAGCTGATGAGCAAAATAAAAGAATTTTGAGATTGTTAGGTTATGATTATTGATCGAGAAAAAAGTTTGGATAAAGAATACTCACCAAATTTTGAAATTCATAGACAAACTAATCAATTTATCAGCTATAAAGCCGAATTACCACATGGTCATAAGCTAATATCTAATGGTAAACCAACCGCGATCGTGAACGGACGTATTTTTTCATCGACGGGAAAAAAATAAAAAATAATAATAATAATGGCGAAATTTTCAGCAACCGATATAAAGGATTTACTAGAGATACATGAAAACACATTAATAAAACTTTTTAATGATAAATTCAATAAAATGGAAATTAAATTTAATAATATACTAGAAGAAAATAAAAATCTTAAAAATGAAATGAAGGAATTAAGAAAGGCAGTCGACTTTGTAAGTGAGAAGAATAAAACAACTCAAGCGGAATTGAATGAGTTGAAAAAAGAAACGCAATTCCAAATGTCGAACTAACAGATTATCTATTAGTTCGACATCGGTTACAGACAACATAAAGTTTTATGACAAAATTCAATGATGTGAAAGACAAGCTTGCCGAACTTGAAGATCGAAGTCGTAGGAATAATCTTAGGTTTAATGGAGTCGAAGGAAGCGAGTACGAATTATGGGAAGACAGCGAGAGAAAAATTCAAGAAGTCTTAAAATCTAAGTTTGGTTTTACTAATGATTTAGAGATTGAAAGGGCGCATCGAAAGGAAGAAACGAAAAAGGAGTTAAAAAGAACAGAACAATAATAGTAAAATTTCTTAATTACAAAGAAAGAAACGCAGTTTTTGAAAAATTTATCAAACTAAAACTTTGGAATGAAAAACTATATGTTAATGAAGATTTTAGCGAAAGAACTACGGAAATTAGGAAGAAGTTGTTTAAAGAAGAAAATGAATTAAGAGCCAAAGGTAAATTTGCTAAAGTTATTTACAACAAACTTATTACGCGCGATTTTTATATGATATTCTTTTATTTCTAGTTATTTAAATTTTGAAAGTGGATTAATTATCAAAACAATTTTGAATCGCTATCATTTAACTTTTTTCAATCTAACGACTTGGTGCTTGACACTAATTCAGATCCGGACCTAAACTATTTTAGCAATGTAGGAGCTTTGCGAAACAATTGTTCCTACTTCAATAACAAAGAAATAAAAGAATTTTTTTCTTGGGATCATTTATATGTTAGTCATTTTAACGTTAGAAGTCTTAAAAAAACTTTGAAAATTTGTGTACTTTAATAGAGGAAACTTCAAATACATTTAGTATAATTTGCTAAACTGAAACGTGGTGTGAATTTGATGACGCTAAATCTAATTTAAATCTCCATATTCGAGGTTTTAATATGATCCCACTAGCGCGTAAAGCAAATATACGCGGAGATGGTGTACTTTTTTATATAACGGAAAATTTGTGGTTTTTTTTTAGGCCTGAGATGAGTATTTCTGATGACAATAAAGAAATATTAACAATTGAACTTTTAACCAATAGTTCAAAAACATACTCATAAGCTGCTGTTATCGCCCACCATCAGGCCATATTGAAAGTTTTAATGCATTTTTGTGTAATGATATTTTAAAAATATAGTTTTAAGGAAAAGAAACTAAATTATATAATTGGTGACGTAAATTTAAATTGTTTTGAATATCACGTTAATAACAACATTAAAAAGTTTTACGATGACTTATTCGAACATGGAGCAATTCCACTAATTAACAAACCTACTAAAGTAACCTCAACTTCAGCTACCTTAATTGACAACATCATAACAACCGATATCTTTATTGAAACTCTTAAAAAAGGTATAATAAAAAGTGACGTTTCCGACCACTTCCCTATTTTTTTCTCTATTAATATTGACAACAAATTAATACAACAACATAAAAAAGTCATTATCAAACGTTTTTTCACCAATGCAAATCTAGCATCGCTTAAGGATCAATTATCTTTAATAAATTGGAATCATACAAACAGTTAATTTGAAGCTAATGAAGTATACGATAAATTCTTACTCGTAGTATAACTGATTCATTCGAAAAGTTAGAGTTTACTTTAGGCGTCTTTATAGACCTATCTTAGGCTTTCGACACAATTGACCATGAAATACTGTTTAAAAAACATGAACATTATGGTATCACCGATAATGCTTTAAAACTACTAAAAAGCTATTTAAAACATTGCTGACAATTTGTCTATGTCGACGGATCTTCTTCACAAAATTATCTAAATATAGATTATCTAAATACAAACTGTGGAGTTCCACAGGGATCTATACTAGGGCTCATATGATTTCTAATTTATGTTAACGATCTCCATGAAGTCTCAAAATTAACAAATATAATGTTTGGTGATGATACAAACCTATTCCTAGCTAATAATAACATCAATAAACTTTTTAATAATATGAACATTGAACTAACAAAAGTATCTGACTGGTTTAAGTCAAATCAACTTTCACTCAACATTGATTTACGATTTAATAAACATTTACTTCCAAGTAATATGCATCTTCTTCATATTGATAATATTCAAATAAAAAGAGTAATTTTCACAAATTTTCAAGGTATCATTGTAGATGAAAATCTATCCTGGAAGAATCACATCGGACATTTATGCAACCAAATTGAAAAAAGCATTGGAGTTTTATATAAAGCAAGAAGCGTTTTAAACAAACATTCATTAACTCAACTGTATTACTCTTTTATACACTGTCATATTAATTATTCTAATATTGCATGGGATAGTACCCATAAAAGTAAATGAAAGCCACTTTATTGTCAGCAGAAGCATATTGCACGTCTTATAAAATTCAAAAATTGTTTTACTCATTCAAGGCAACTCTTATTTAACATGAATGTTTTTAATATATATCAAGTAAATGTTTATAATGTTCTTTGTTTTATGTTTAAATGTAAAACCAACTCATCTCCAGCTTCCTTTTTTAATTTATATTCTTTAAATAAAAAAAATGAATATTCTTTAAGAAATGATAATTTTATTAAACAACCAAAATTTCAAACAAACTTTAGTAAATTTTGCATTTCTTTTCGTGGAGCTTTTTTATGGAACCAAATAATTTTAAAAAATTTTAATTTTTCTCATAAATGGAATTATTATATTTTCAAAAAAAGACTAAAAAAAGTAATTTTCTCAATTGAAAATATATTTATATACTTTTAATTTTACCCAGTTTTGTCATCACTCATTTATATTATACTTTATTCATTTATATTTACTTTTATACAATATTGATTTAAAGTTTATGTGAGAAACTATATTTAAACACCATTATTTGAATTTTGTTAAAAGTTGCACTGACATTATTTGTCAGTAGTCATTTATTATTTACATATATTATTTTTATTTTAATTCGTAATATTTGTAAATAATTTGTATTACGAACGGTATATAGTTTTAATATTGAATTTAATTTTGCAATAAAAAAAATATATAAAAAGATAAAAGCAAAAAAAAAAACAAAAAAAAAAAGTTGATGTATGTGAATGGATGTATCTGCAAATATTGTATGTATGATATTTTTGGAAGTTAACCATCCTTTGACAGTGGTTTAGCATTTTTGTCAGTGGAAGCGTAAACATAAACGCACCAACATTCGATATCTTTTGGACAACCTTAAAGTGCATTTGGATGTACCTAGTGCAATCATATTCTTATTATTATCGTTTATTTATTAATTAATTAACAATTAAGATTAGTGTAATTGTAAGATACATTTGAGTAACAAGAATCAGTGATCGTATAGATACGAGTAAGATGCGAGACGTATTTGTTTATCAAGAATATTATGATATTTTTGTTTTCGCTTGAGTCATGCGGTTCAGAAGAATTAGTATTTTAATTCAACCCATAAAGACCATAACTAAAGAAAAGTTTAAAATGTGTATTTTTTTTTTTTTTTTCTAAAATCTAAATTAAGTTCAAAGCTCTTCAACAGCGGTTTTCGGTGACAAGACATGATGGTCTTCTTTGAGTATCCGCGTTCTTTATCTTTATTCTTTGCATGTAATTTTTCTAATTGATATATTTGTAAATATTGTATTAAATATTGTAATAAAGAACAAAAAAAAAAAATTTATAAATTATATTAAGGATATGCTTGAAAAAGCAACAACAAAAATTGTTGAATTTATTGAAAGATTTGTCAATGAAGGCAGTGGATGAAGCCTCAGCTGTTGCGTTTCATTAAATATGGAACTTGCTATATACAATATTTTTCAGGTAAAGAACTACATTAAATCGTCGGGAAGCATCCCCGATGTGTCATAAATTTAAGAATCACTGACAATAAATATTTAAATGTAGTTAAGTCTAACCCACATTGCACTACAAAGTATAGACAACATCTCAGAGTGTTAAACTTTAAAGATATTAAATTTCCAGTTAAAGTTACTGATATTAAAACTACTGACTAAACAGAGTGAAGAATACTGACGTTTGAGCGTCAATATCCTTCACTATGAGTCAACATCTTTGTATGCTGTAAATTTAGAAATCACAAGCAGATGCAAGTGCCGTGCATTATCTATGTTAACTTTGAAGCATTAAATTGATCAAACTAAAAGCTCTACTCAATTGAGCATAGCAATTGCTTTGCAGCTATTACTATGTATAAGTTCGGAGCGACGGTTTTACATAAGCTTCAACTCTATATCTATATTGTGGTGAAAATGCAGCGAAGCACTTTCTTCAAAGTCTTTAATCTGAGCTTTTTAAATAAACAAGATTTTCAAAAAACCAAAGAAAATGATTTAAACTGATGATGACAAAACATTTGTAAAAGCAGCGGTTTGCCACATCTGCAATAAAAATCTTGATAATGAAAAAACGCGATTCTTGTCATATCACGGGAAAGTATCAAGACGCTGCTCATTAAGAGTGCAACTTAAAAGTCCGCATTAAGCCTAATAAAACAAAAGTTCCAGTCGTCTTTTGAAATTGTTTACCCATATGAATATATTAATGATTTAATGAAAATCAACTTCCACTTCTAGAAGCTTTTTACAGTAAATTGACAAGAAATGGAACTACAGGTTCAGACTTAGACGATGTTTCGTCTGACTTTTTTTTTCCCGTGAACTTTGGGAAGAAAACTTTGGTTTTTGCGCTAATGCAATTTATCATCTACCGGAACAAATATGTTCCTGCGGCTTTGCTTTGATCTTTATGAAATATCGTAATTTTATTTATATATTTGTTAAACACCCACTATATATTACAAGTAAGGTAAATAAAAAGTTTCAAAAAAAAATCTCTAGGATCTAGGAATTTTATTTTCAAGAACATCCTTGAAGATTGTTCTTTGTTCTTTTGAGTTCCAGTACTCAACTGCACATTTTAAGATTTTAAGATCCGTTTCAGGAATTATATGTTTTAAACCAGTAATTTTTATTTTTTCTTTGTGTTGCATTAGTTTCTCTATATTTAATTTATGACTATTGCACAGAGCCTTGACGTTATCTACAAAAGGTCGTGGACCTGATTCGTTGTTCAACTGCGACTTAAGAATATCAAATGTCATTTTATTTTTCAACAGGCGAATAAATAAGTTTATCTTATTTTGTTGCGTAATTATAGATATATCTTCAATACAAAATAGGGGATGTTTATAATTTGTACTATGTTTTGAAACGTTTAGTAGTGACTTCAGTGCAATTCTTCCTACTATATCAAGCTTTTGCAATAACATTTCTTTATGGTCGCAAAGCTCAAGACCATACGTTAGTGTTGGAACAGCTAAAGTTTTATATAACTGGACAATAGAGTTTGGGTGAACAAAACGAATTCCAGCTTGAATTAAAGACTGTATTACTGCCCGGAAATGGGATATTCGGTTATCAATGTTTAAACGATTAAGTGAGGCAATTGGTGAATATTTTGTTCCCATATAAAGCCTAGATGAGTAAGTTTATTGTCTAGTTTTATTTTTTGGTGGTTGAGTGTTATCGTGCATTTTTTAATTTGATGTTTTCCGGTGACCAAAAACTCGGTTTTGTCAGCATTCAATTTTATGCAATTTTCTTTTGTGTAAATGTTACAGATATTAATTAGTAATGTTTCGGGGGGTTTTATTTTAAAAATGCGCTAAAATTTATTTTATTAAATTATCAGTGCTATTCAGAAGCTATATGACAAGCGAAAAAGATAATTTTAGAGTATGCTTTTAAATAGTTTGGGAGTTATTTTGTATTAAATCTTTGAAGGATTACCAAAAATATTCTTTAATAGCTCTCAGCAATTGCGTAGATTGTTTCGTTTGCCAACCAACAGGCAGTAAAAAATCAATTGTGTTTCAATGTCTACCCTTTTTTACCTTCACTTTAAACTTATTAAGATAAAGTCAAGCACCTGATAGTATTCGATATGAATATGAATTAAGATGTACAATAATAAAGTTTTAGTTGTTTCTTCGCTTTTGAGTTGAATGAAAGATCAAGAAAACAAATCAATTCAAATCAAATTTATTCTGAATAAAAGATCTTACATCAAGGATATTTACAAATAGTAATGATACTAATCTCAAGTAAACACCTATCAAATTTAATTATATTACATAGTGATAATAAAAAGAAAAGTAAAGTCAGATAAAAGGTGATAATTGTAAGAAAAGGAAAAAATAATAGTAACTGCAAAAGTTATATAACAATGTTAACCACAAAAAAATAATTTCAGTAATAATAACAGGTTAATAATAATATTAGTAATAATATAAAAATAATATTAGTAATAACTAATATTATAATAATATAAAGTAAATACAAATTAAATTGATATTAATAATAATAAAATATGAATGATAGTAGTAGTTATTAGGAATATATTTATATAATGATATAAAACAATAATAATAAGGAACAACACTAGTATTTATCAAAATTTAACAATAATAATAGTAATAATAATAATAATAAAAGTCATTGTTACAAAAAATGTATAACATATATAAATATATATATATGTATACACACACATGAACACATACATACATATATAAATATATACACATACACACATATACATACACATATACACACATACACTCACACATTTATATATATATATATATACATACATACATACATCCATACATACCTACATACATACATACATACATACATACATACATACATACATACATACATACATACATACATACATACATACATACATACATACATACATACATACATACATATATATATATATATATATATATATATATATATATATATATGTATGTTTGCATACACACAAACATATACATATACACACATACATACACACACATACATGCATACACACATACATATATATATACACACATACACACAAAAAAACACACACATATACACACACATATATATATATATATATATATATATATATATATATATATATATATATATATATATATACATACACACATACATACACACATATATACACACATACACATACATATATACACATATACACACATACATATACATACGCACATACACATATACATATAAACACACATATACATACAACATACATACCCATATACATATACATGAATACATACACATACACACATATATACATACATATACACACATACACGCACTCACATACATATATACAAATAGACACATACCTACAAACATATGTACACACACATATATATACATACACATATAAAATAATGTTATAATAATATTTATATCATATATAACAATACAAAAGCAATAATAATAATGACCCACAATAATTCCAACATTTTACAAACAGTATCTCTCCAAAAAAAAAGAAGCATGAAAATGGGTTTTAAATTGTGTAATAGAGTTTAGTGATTTAAGGTGAAGTGGTAATTTATTCCAAGATTTTACGCATTGGTTTGTGATTGATTTATGACCGTACTTAACCGAAGAATTATTTGGGATAGATAATTTAAGTTACATATACACACTTAGTAAAAAGGGAATCAAAGTAGCTTCTATAAAGCATAATCAACAAAGAAAAAATATTGAAGATGATCAAACAGAGGTAATAATTATCATTATTATACATTATTTTAGTTATCAAATAAAGTTTTTCATTTCTCTAGAGAAGGTCTAGTTTTTGCTTGGTAATTACCCTGAGAAATTAAACATTTTTTTCTGAATTATTGTTCATAAATTTTGGAATTTTGATTTCATTTTTCTGTAGAAAACATAAAAAATCTTTTTTAGTGAATGCAAATAATTAATCATTTATTGAGAAATTTTTAATGCTAAATGCATTTAGATTGAAATTGCATTGAAGATTAGAAATGCATTATTATATTTCTTTAATTCTAAATGTGTTAAGCATTTATTAAGAAGTATTATATTATTCTGATATTGAATTTAGACAGTGTTGTTTATTGTTTAAAAGTATACTGTTTTTTTTTAGATAAATTACAATGAAGCAAATGTAATATTTTGTTCACCTGAAGCCATTCTAACAACTTATAGATCAATTGTCAATGACTCTGCCTTTAATCAGAAAGTTGTTGCAGTTGCAATTGATGAAAGTCATTGTGCGAAAAAGTGGTAAGTGATTTTGTTATATAGATAAATTTTCTACGTAAAGTAAACATTGATATTTACAACTTTAATGTCAGAACTTCTTGTAATACATTAGATTAAATCAAAATTAAAAAAATTTTACTCATTGAAAGAAAAGATAAATTCATTACCTATAGCATTATATAAGTAAAATCTTGTGATTTACATGATTTTATTTATACCTTATTTGTCTGTGATTGTTATAGATGTTCAAGTACACAATCAGATGCATTTCGGCCTCATTATAATAGACTCTCGAATTGCTATCACTTGTCCCTAAAAGAATTCCAGTATTGGCATCGACAGCAGCTGTAGCTAAAAGTACTGCTGACTTAATTATTGATAATCTTTGTTTGCATAATTTGGTTATTATATCATCTACACCAGAAAGAAGAAATTTTAAATACAGCCTAATACATATTGAGTCTAGAGATAATTTATTGAGTCTAGAGATAATAACTAGAAATTTTTTTACCCAGTTTTTCAACATATTCTTTTGAATACTTATTCAGCTAAAAGAACTTTAGTCTTTTCTACAACTATGACTAATGTAAGATCAATTTATTATTACTTTCACAAAGAACTAGGAGAAAAATATAAAAGCTTTTTTGATAGACCATATGGTCAATTTCATTCCAAGATGATAAGTTTAATGATGAAAAATATAATAATAGTTTCAATTTGTTTCAATTTGTTTCAATTTGTTTGTTCAAAGTTTCAATTTGTTTCTTCAAAAATATTTTTTGATCAAGCTTCATTTATTTGTTCGAAAATATTCTACAATCCATTTCTTCTGCTTTTGGTATAGATATCAATAGTCTTTGTGAGTTTTCTTTAAGAATTTCATGACCTCTTGATTTATGTTTGATTATTATTTATATGCATATATATTTTTTTGTATTTTTGCTAATATTTTTTTTACATTTGTATAGCATGTTTTACAAATATAATGATAGTTATTTGAATAAGTTAGCTTTTTATTTATGATTTTTCTATATTTTAGTCAGCCTCTGTTATTTTTCCCTTATTATCCCATAGATTAATTTTCATAGAATCATCATCATAGGATGAATACTTTTGTGCGATATCATGAAGATATAAAATCCACACGTTTAATGAAGGAGGTAAGAAAACCTCAGAAGGTTGTGACCTTTTTTTGTTAATGGTATGTTTTTTTTTTTTTTAAGCAATAAAACATTGTGATCATTGCATTGAAAATCAAACAAGTTATAATCCATTTATTAAAACTTGGATACCATGCTGCAATAAAAGAGTTCACCGAAACTTATGAGTATATAAAAAGCAAAACAAAATGTCTGAATTAAACAAATTAAATTTGAAGTTTAATCCGACTTAATTTGGCCACTACTTATGAGTAAGAAAAAAAAAATGAATTTATTATTATTTTTATAAATCTGCAATCAGAAAAAACTTTAATAATGTGTCTTTTTTTAGTTTGAAAGTTAAAAATACGGGTTAACAAGATATATTTAACGTATATTAAATTTGATAAAATAATTTTATCAAAAATTTTATCAAAAATTTTATCAAAAAACTAATAATGGCGAAAAATATTTACGCTTAGCAGGTTTAAGGACGGGGGTAATAAACTTTTTAAAAACCAATTACCAACTATTTTCTACAAATTATCAACAATTATTGTTGATAATTTGTTGAAATTTGTTTTCAACAAATTATCAACAATTATTGTTGATAATTTGTTGAAAATAGTTGGTAATTTGTTTTTAATTTGTTGAAAATTGTTTTCAACAAATTATCAACAATTATTGTTGATAATTTGTTGAAAATAGTTGCTAATTGGTTTTTAAAAAGTTTATTACCCCCGTCCTTAAACCTGCTAAGCGTAAATCTTTTTCGCCATTATTAATTTTTTTTAATAACCAAACTTTTCCGTCTGACTTCCCGAAGTTCACGGGAAAAAAAGTCAGACGAATTATCGTCTAGTTCAGACTATAAATATATACACAAAATGTTTGGAATGCTTTTGGTTGTATCACTTTTGGTGATTATCACGTTATTTTGGAACTGATGTGAAACTGTTGGCAGATATTTTTGAAAGAATTTGGAATTTATTAATGCAATTTTACGGTCATGATCCGGATTACTACTTTAGCGCTCCGGGATGCTTTACTGAAAATGACAAAAATTAATCTCAAGCTCCTTACCAATATTGGCATGCAATTATTCTGCGACAAAAAAACTCTTCTGAGGGATTAGTATGGTCTCGAAACATTTTACATAGACACGATATCTAGAATTTCATAAAACTAAACCAAAAAGTTATATATCATATCTCATTATATCCATATATATCCATTGTTATCCCCGAAACAATAGTATTTACGGAAGAATGGATAAGCAAGTATCTGCAAAAATTAGTTGAAAAGCTTAAGATAAAATGAATACAATAAAATTGTACCTAACCTAAGAAATAAAGAAAAGTACATTGTGCATTATCTAAATTACACGAATCAATCGAGATGGAAGTCAACGAAATCCACAGGGCTATCAGTTTTAGGCAGGGAAAATGGGTGGTCTCTTATATTCAGATGAGTACTAAATTAAGGAAAGATCAGAATAGATCATTCAAGGTGATAACTTTAACATATAGTCATAAATTTATTTAAAAACTCTATCAGGAGGTAACTAGGTTCAATTAGGAATGAGCTATAACTCTTCACAAACGACGGTTTTATGTTTAAATAAAAATAGAAACATCAGAAATGTTGAAATAAAAAATATTTCTGATAGATTTTTTTTAACGACCCAATCATTATCTATTGAGGAAAATGCTCAAATTTATCGAGACCTATTTAGAATAATCTTTGAAATACGTAGTTAAAAATATCCTTGATCAAACTTAATATATCCTTTAATTGATTCACTTGCTTGATATTAATCAGCAGTCAAATTTTACCAAATCAAGCGTCAGTACCACGTATTTATTAGGTGTGCTATTAAAGAAACCACATCATTATTTTCCGCAGCCTCAATAGCTTCAATGGAATCTATCTTTATCCATCTTGAAAACCACGTTCAATAAAAAATTTAAAGGTTCACTAAACTCCTTCGGAAGTTCGGAAAAATAGTTAAACTTATCAACGATGTTGATTTCTTTTAACCATTTTCTTATATCCTGATTAGCGCTATCTTTGACAGCTGAGCAAATGCAACAATTCTACGTTTTGTGAAGAAATTATACAATTTTATCGTATATTTTTCTCAAAGCAACCGTGAAAATACTTTTGTCATAGAAATTAACTACTAATTTGCAAACAGGATTCCTTAATTTAGTCGAAGCTGAGTTCGACAGAAAAGATGGTCTTAAGCAAGCATTTGATCAAGCTTATCAAACATGGCAGACAGAATTAACAAACCGCTAAGCAGCTATTAATCAAGCATTAATTAATGTAGGTCAACCAATCTTGCTGATGCAAATATCATTTATAGGAATGATTTCGGTGTGAATGCTGATCCATTTTTAGTGTCACCTCTACGAAAAACTGTTTTTAATTATGCCGTCCAGGAAACTATTGTTCTTTGTCGTGATTACGACCTTGTTATCTTTAGGAATTTGCGGACTAGCTGCATCATATTATTATATATATTATATTATATTATATTATCATATATTATTATTATATTATATATCATATATTATATTATCATAAATGACACCTGAACAAATAACTCGCCTTTATTCATAATATACAGAGAGGATGGGTTACAAAAACTCAGTTTCAGAAATGGCTGTGAAACTGTATATAGGGTTTACTAAATTTTATGTATATAGGGTTTACTAAATTTATCATTATATAATTATGCTGTATATAGGGTTTACTAAATTTATCATTTTTTTTTTTAAATGTTTTTTTTTATCACTGCTAAAGAAATACCATCCAAAAAGACCTCCGATAGTTGCATCCAGAGCAACCAAAAGATACTCATTTGTTTTTTGTTTTTTGCTAGATTTATAAAAATCTGATAAATCAGGTTTTGGAAAAAGTGAAAATAGTTCGTCATTATTAATTTTATTTTTTCAACAATCATTTTGTGATAATGTCAATTGGCCTCAACATAATTATGCAGCCGATTCGATTCTTCTTTTGCCTGAAATCGAGCATTAATTTTATCAATAGCATCAACGTGTTTTTGATTCCAAAAAGATGTCTCTTTTACAACCTTTTAACAGTTTTGTCATGTTACTTCAATCGTTTTGCTTTTATCTCCTGAGAGATACTGGGCTAATACCACAGATCCTGTGAATGTAACAGCATTGGCAATCATCCTTACTCCGAAAACAATTATCTTTACCCCATTCTTAAGTCATTCATTATATTTATTTAATATGTGTGTTTGGTTGAAACAGTTGTAGGAGAAGGATCATTTTTCACAATTATGGCTGGTAACCATTTGATATCAACCGCTTTTTGAAGTTCAACTTTAATTAAAAATCAATCCAAGCTTACCAAGATCTGACATTTGAAATGCAATCTGGGTAGGCTTCGTTACTTAAACCTTTTTAGCAACAGTAGTCAAATAAAGTCAGCAAAGATATTTTTATAAGGATTATTTTTGTTATAGATTTTTTATAGACTATATTTTTTTATTTATGCTTACTTTTCTTTAAACAGCTGTTATACTTATCGATCCGGGAATCATCTGTTTTATTTTAAGTGTCCTTTGTATGCCTTGACTTCGAGTTACTTAAAGTATTTTATCACTAATTCAAACAGGAACTAAAGCAACTTCAAGAATTTTTAAAGAGCTAATTATTGAGCGATCGTAATACCACAGCTTTGTTTAAAAAAAGCAATATCAACGAGCCACTTTTTTTTCAATGTTTTTATCAAAGCAAAACTTTTGGACCACGTCAAACTTGTTTTTTCTGACCATTTTGGTAAACATATTTGCTTCGAAAATGGTTGAGATAGGAATTAGAGGTGGGCTTGAGTTGTTTCGCATTTTGACAAACAAATTTTTTATATCTGTTTTTCCTTTAATATGTTAATTGAGGTTCATTTAATAGTTGTGGGAGAGATAAACTCGGGAAAAATAGACCTTGTGCTGAGAGTTTATAAGATCTGTTCTGGAAGTAGATGAATGTATATTTCTCATCAATGATTGCATCACTGAGTCCAACTTTTATAGCTGCTGATTTCCTTTAGCAAAGCTAGCAGTTAGCGGCCGTTGGCACATCAGGAATTATCATAAATGACACCTGAACAAATAACTCGCCTTTATTCATAATATACAGAGAGGATGGGTTACAAAAACTCAGTTTCAGAAATGGCTGCAAAACTGTATATAGGTTTTACTAAAAAAGTTTTGGTTACTACAATGGTAATCATAACGCTCTCAAGTATAATCTAAATAATAATCTTGTCCTTCAACAGTCATATCTTAGCAGAAGAGGTCTACCACCATTTTGGATTAGAGTATGCTCCTCTTACTGTAGATATTTGCATTATAAAGCATATTGACATAGCAAAACTATCCCGTCTCTTCCTTCTCAGAAACCCAATATTGAACAAATGCAATTGAAAGTTACTCAGTAGATAATTAAAAATAAAAAAAGAAAACAATAAACTAGAGGTAAAAGTGAAAATATAAAAATGGGTTAGAGTTTGACAGATATCTGCTGCAAAGCAAAAAGAGAAAGAAGCTACGTTACTAAATGAAATTTAAAAAAGTAAAAAAGAACTTTAAAAAATAAATGAAGTTGAAAAAAAGGTTGAAAAAGAGAAAACTCAATTTAAGGGCTATTTAATTTGGGGATTAGGAGTTCTTGAGGTAATTTACCTCTTAATAAAACCTAAAACTACTCCAATTATTGCTGCCTCTTTTGCAAAATAGCCTGAAAATAAACGTTTTTTCATTACTATTTATACATTTCATTTATCCTTTAATTTGCAGCAAGGTTTTTGCTTAGTTTTAAATGCAAGAAAAGCTTCAGCAAAACTAGTTGCTGTTTAATCGGTTTATAAAACTTGAACTAAAGTTGGTCAATTACTTAATAAGGTTAAGGAGAGTGCCGGCTCAAACTATTAGGCTGTCAAACTTCTCGTTTCCTCAATTTTGAAGCGTATAATTTCAAGTATTTGTTTTCAAGATTCTTGGTTGGTTGCTGTGTTGCTTGCCAAATTTTTACATTCCAAAAGAACAATGAAAATACTTGGAGAACCTTAGCCATCTTCCTGTATCATCCGTTTTAAATTAATCTCTGAATAGATTGATTTTATAATCTGAATTGTTAATGTGTATATTACGGCCGGCTTACCGGTCTAGTAAACTGTGTGTATTTGATAAATTTTGTACTTTACAATAAATACATATCTATACCATAATATGGAGTGACACTGGCCACCCGGAATGGCTTTATCCCATTAAGCAAAAAAAATTTTGAGAGCCATAAACTCTAAACTATTTTACTTTTAAGAATTTTAGTTGTGCATAGTGCAACACTAAGATATAGGTAATTATTTAGTAGCTTTTCACAGTGCACAGAAAACTTTCTGCGGTAAAGACATCATTTCAAGATAGCCGTATGACATGTCCTTTTTTCACATTTTTGAAAACCTCCGAAATTCTAAGTAAACAGGACTAACTAAGGTGATTATAATTATTTAAATATTTCTTTCTACTTATTTAAATCTAACATAACCAGGACAATTACTAAAATGAAAGCTATAGCCACTATTTTTTTTATAACAGGGGTGACCATAATCTAATGAAGGTATAATGATAGCAATACCCCGTCATTGCTTTCATTATACAACTATCACCAGGTGTTTTTATTTTAATTAATTGCATACAGGAAACTTTCATTCAGTTTATTATTTATTATTTTTTTTTTATTAACATAAAATGAAACCCAATTAAATTAATTTTGTTTCTCTCAACTAGGACTGCCTAGGACATACAATCCAAAACCAAGTCGGCGCTACAACTTAAAATCCTCTAAGAATTTACATCTTGCAAAGTCAACATTCCAAAGTAAGTTGAAGGAAATCGAATTACTAAAAGACAAAACCGGTTTGGCAGACAGTACTGTCTGATGTAGAAGAAAAAGTTACTTAATCCTTCAATCCTTTTTTTTCTTCCTTTTAATCCTTCTGAAGAAGGATTAAAAATAAAATAAAATATTGAAGGCTATTACGTTTGCCTGATGAGAAGGCACATAACGACATCAACACATCAGTAAGTGATGCTTTTCAAAATAAACTTAAAAAACTCAGGGGTGGAGATGAAAGAAATGGTCCATTGAAAAGATAGAGAAGAAAAAGGTTAAATATTGTGCCAGGAAAAAGTATGACCGGTCAAACCAGTATTGTTGAAAACCTACCAGGTCGATCCGCAGTTCAAAATACCATTTCTAATGGTGAATTATCTAATGCAAGTGAAGATGTAAGCCTTGTGTTAATTTAGCGCTTTTTTGGTTTCCTTTTTCTTTTATATATGATACTTTAATTTAAGTTTCCAAAATTAATTTTGTACTGTTTATCATCTTTACATCTATGTTTTTTTGGCTGATGACACAAATGTTGTTTAATCCTACAACAAACAATACTCATCACTTAGGTATAACATAAATGATGGTCAAAGTTAAACTTGTGAGGGGCAGTAATTGGTTGAAATAATAAAAATAAAAAGTGGCCAAAGTCAAAATACGTCTCACAGAGTAGTAAACAGAGAAGTTGATCCGTAACTTCCGGATATAAGTAAGTAAAAAAAATATTTTTGTATACAAAGCGAGATGAAAAGTTTGCGTTAACATATTAGACACTAGATAATCGGTCTCGAATCTCGATTTCTCGTCTGGTATCGGTGCAATACCATACAATATCGGTATAGAAATCACGCGATACTGGTATCGAAAGTATCGTTAATGTCGATACTGTTTGGTATCGTTTGGTCTCGATGCGATACTTTACAGTATTGACTTTGAGATCACGCATACCGGTAATGAAAGTATCGGTTATGTTGGTATCGTTTGGTATCGCAGCGATACCATACTGTATCGATATCGAGATCACGCGATACTGGTATCGAAAGTATCGGTTATGTTGGTATCGTTTGGTCTCGGTGCGATACCTTACGGTCTCAATATCGATACTAATATCAAAAGTTATCGGTTATGTTGGTATTGTTTGGTACCGATAGTATCATTTGGTATTGCAACTCGGGTCATCATGAGAACTTCCATGTTATTTTTGTAAACGATTTTTAATTTGAGATACTAAATTCGTATAATTAATGAAATATATATGGCTCATTTATTATAAAAAAAGTTCTCTAAGCTGGTTGTATGACATCATGTTTATCATTTAATTTCTCATCTGGTATCTTTGTTTTAATTTAACTAATTGTGTGGTACCACTTCTGTATTTTAATTTCTTATCTGTTATCCTTATTACAATTTTTTCTACCGTGATTAAAAGGAAAGAAAAGATTTTTTCAACATTTATTTCTATATGAAATTTTCACAAATTATTAAATTATGTTAAACAGTGTGTAAGGGCAGACAAAAAGGTAAGGGAGGGGTGGTATTCGGGGTAACTACCCCCTTCCCCTACTTAAGAAACGTCAAACTTCAAAATATTATTGATAAAATAAAAAAAATAAGAAAAAATAAAAAAAAATTATATAACCATTCAATATATTTACTATTACTAACTATCTTATAACCTTTCTAAACTCATTCTAAATATCAAATGAAACAGTTGTTTTATTTTGAAAAAACGCAAACCTTATTTGTTATATTTTTTTAGGTCCGACTACCCCCTTAGAACAATGACCTGGATCAGCCCCTGCAATGTGTAATTTTCCATGTCGTTATTCCAACTCTATCAAATTTTTATTCCATTCAAGCGAAAATTTTCTGTGCGGATATAATCTCCAAGGGAATAGTTTTGCAATCATTAAAGAATGTTTTTCATATAGTACTCTAAAGAAAATTGCTTGTGATTAATGGTTAATGATTATTCTAAACGAGTATTAGAAATGGTTGATCAGAGGGAATTAGTTTTTTAACATTTTGTATCATTAATTAGAGTTTTTCATATAATTCTCCAAAGGGAATTGCTTGTGATACAATCGTTAATAATTATTCTAAACGCTTATTAGAAATGATTGTTCAAAGGGAATTGATTTCGTAACAGTCACTACAGTTATTTTAATTTAATTAATTGTGTAATATCGCATTCATATATTAATTTCTCTTCTGGTATAGTTACTTTAATTAAATCTCTCATGGTATCGTAATTCTCGCTTTGTACTGTGTTCAACATTCAACAACTAAACTTTATTTTTAAACAATTTTTTTTTTTTATTTTTTTTTATTTTAGGTGCCCCGAGAAGTCCTAACGGTCTTGTCACAGAGCACCGCGGAAGTGCATTTAACCAGGAAGTTCACGCCTCCTTCCTTACCGTGACGCGAAAATATGTCCAGAGCTCGTTTCGAACCTGGATCTCCTGCTTATAAAGCAAGCGTTCTAACCACTGCGCCACGGCCGCACTAACAATTAAACATAAGTATACTTTAGTTGTTAAAGAAAACTAATCTTCACTCGTTATGCCTTTTACAACATCTTTAATCTGGGATTATTTCAAGAAAAATATAGGCAAGCACTACTTACTAAGTATTTTTTATACTTTATCTCAAAAGGTAATCGCCGGCAATTTCGGGAAATACTTCTAAAATTAATTACCGGCAGAATTATTGTTACCGGCAGAATTATTGTACCGGCAGAGTTACTTGCATTCTCGTCAGTTTGCGTGGCCAAGCGGATAGGAAGGTAGGGCACGTACGCGCGGAATTCTGGGTTCAAGTCTTTCATGAGAATTTAAGATTTTTTAATTTTTTTTTTAACTAAAAATGCAGGTTTTTTTTACATTTTTACGTTATAACTTTTATTGTTTATTAACTATTAAGATTTTGAAAAAAAATTAATTTAATTGGTGGAGCAATAATTCATAAATTGCATAGCACAGTGTGCAAAATTGATGGCCAGGTTGTATGCCAGCCCACTCTGAATTTGTTTTTGTTTCATATAAAGATACCTAGGAACTAATTGTAAGAAAAAAAAAAAATTAAGTTCACACCTATCAAAGGGTCTTTTTTTCGTAATAATATTTTTGAAATTATTTAACTCTTTTGACATTTTTTAGAGGTAAAATTAACAGTAAATGCCCCCAAAACTTAATTTTGCCTCAGGCCCCAAGTGAGTTCGAAGCGTCCCGGCTCTGTTATTTTTAATAAAAATAAAATAAAATTATAATAAAAAAGTAAAATCATTTTATTTGTTATTAAACTGTATTTTACATTTTCAGGAGAATCTGCTTTGTGTAAAACTTGTGGAAATAAGCTTGCAACAAAGCAAGCAAATACTACTGGCTTGCGAAAGCATATTCAAACACAACATGGGAAGTTATTCATCGAACTTCCAAAAAAAAAAGACGAGCGGAGATCACAAGTAGATGAAGAACTAAACGTAATTGAGGCAGGTGCTTCTGGATCCGCAAAAGATGTAGCTTTCAAAACTCTCACTCTCCCGAAGAGAGCGATTACAAAAAAGTGGCCACTTCAAGATCGGCGTCAATTAGTAGTTGATCATGACATCATTACTTTGATTGCTACTGAGTGCTTGCCGTTCAGTTTTGCTGATTCTAAAAATTCTAAGAGGTTTATGAACAAAATATTACCAAATGCCACAATAAAACATTCAACGACTTTCTCAAAAAATAAACTCCCTCAGCTTTACCATACACTGAAGGTAGTAATGCATGAAGTTATGGAAAAAGAGCTCATACATCTTAATCAGGTTGCCATAACCACCGACCACTGGACATCAAGGGCAAATGATTCATACATGTCCGTGACATTACATTATATATTGCCAGACTTTGCCCTAAAGAAATTTCCATTAGAAGTGTGCCTATTCAAAGAGCGACACACTGGTATCAACATTGCAAAAGCACTTGATAACCAAAGGCGTAGAAAGAATTTTTTGGTGTTTGAGATAGGTAACTTCCAGACATGGAGCAAACTCCAAACATTTATATGTTTATACTTATGTCAAATAATGAGGGTTTGCAAAAAATTGCGATGATTGGAGGCTGGGAACAAAAAAGCCCCAAAATTTTTGCCCCCTGCCTCAAACGTGAGAGCAACAAGTTGATGAAGTATTTTTTATACTATTCTTAACTAGACTTATATTCATCGATAAATTTTAGATTTCATTTTAAAATATTTTAGCGTTCAAAAATTATGACCATATAAAGTTTAAACCCCCCTCAATTTGAGGGGGTTGCAAATTTGAGGGGGTTGCACGTTTGGGGCAGGGGGGCAAAAATTTTGGGGCTTTTTTGTTCCCAGCCTCCAATCATCGCAATTTTTTGCAAACCCTTATTATTTGAAATAAGTATAAACATATAAATGTTTGGAGTTTGCTTCATGTCTGGAAGTTACCTATCTCGAACACCAAAAAATTCTTTCTACGCCTCTGTTGATAACACAATCTCAAACCCTGAATCATTAAAAAAGTACCCAATAAACTGTGTGTTATTGATCAGACATCAAATATGGCATGTGCTCTAAACAAAAGTGTGTCTTTAATAACTAAAGAAGAAGATTCTGTTACATGCAGTGATCACAAACTCAACACTGCACTTCAAAGAACAGTTGAGGGTACCCCGGAACTGAAAGATGGTTTTCTTAAAGCCAGCTCATTTACTACCAGGCTTCATAAATTTACAGCCTTCAGTGCTTCGTTGAAAGAAGCTTGTTCTAGGTTAGATGTGAGTTATCTCAAAATACCCTTAACCACGAGATGGAACAGCCATTACGATATGCTGCACGTCATGTTTCGACTGAAGGTTCCACTCATATACTTACGCGATACAGAAGGTGATGATTGGAAGAAAACCGTACCTACAGATAAAGAGTTCTTACTCTTTGAAGCTATTGCTCCAGTGCTTAAATCTGTCAAAGAATTATCAGTTTTTTTATCTTCTGACACAGAGATCCGAATTGACATGTCACTGTGGAAAGTAACAGCACTCATCAACTTCATCGAGAAAAAAATAATAATTATGTTACTCATGGATTCAACAAATAGAAAAGTAGAAAAATTTTCGGAGGATTTATTATCAGAACTAAATAAGAGATTCCCAAACAAAGGCCGTAAATTACCCGCATTTGCACTAGGACATTACCGTCATCCATTTTTTCGTGGACATCTTCTTGATGTTGACGATAAAAATATTCAAAAACTGGTTGAAAACCATCCCACAACCAAAGAATACTTTGAGAATTCTTCATTGTCTGTGTCAAGCTCCAGTAATAACAACGGTAGTAACGATTCCGTTCCTGATAATGCACAAGGCTGGGAGGAAAATGAGTACAATACTATTTTAGCAAAGTATAAGGAAGAAACTAATTCACATCATATACACGAAAACTCGCCTATTAAACTTGAAATGGACAAATACAATAAGATCCAAAACAAAAAGATCCAAAAATGCAGAAAAAACTGACACCTTAGCATGGTGGAAGCAGCCTGCAGCGGAACTTCCTATCCTTTCGGGTGTTGCAAGATCTTGGTTGGCACCTCCACCAACCTCTGCATTATCTGAAAGAGCATTTTGTGCCTCTGGCCTTGTCATCACTGATCGTAGATACAATCTCGATAGTGACAAGGCAGATAAGCTTGTATTTATAATGCAGAACTATTCCGCTCTTAAAAAATACATTAAAAAATGGCCAATCGAAGAAAAACATGAAAGTGATATAGGACATGAATCAGACTTATCTTTGCCAATGTTAATAGAAGAAAATCCTAAAATACCAACAAAAGTACGGCAAAGAAAAAAACAACGAATGGTCGATAGCCAAAGTATTGTAGATTATTAAAAAACAATAACTAAATCTCTAAAAAGTAATTGTGCTTGTATTTTGTTTATAAAAAATTCAATAAGTTACATTTTAATTTTTTGTTTTATTGAGAGTCTCGATTCGAGACCATGCGATACTTTACGATTCTTTTTATTATCTGTATCGTTTGGTATCGAAGCAATGCTGATAGTATCGACATTGGAACATAAGCGATACCACACGATACGAGACCTTCCTTCTCGGTATCGAGTGGTATCGAACAACGTGGTACACCCTTTGTTGGTGTAGGTGATTTTTTAGTTTGATTCACCTCTTTTATTGATTAAATTATGTTTTGTAAAGGATCAACTGGTTCATACTTAAAGTTTGGATTAAATTTTGGAGTTGGGTAATAATATTTGCCACCACCAAGATATGAACTATCTGAACCTATTGTAGGTTTGTTAGTTAATTTTAAAAAACCATTGTACTTGTCAGGTTTGCCGCTTATATTAATTTAAAAATACTTAAGTGGATCCCATCCACTTCCTCGTGAAATGATTCAACAGACATTTAGCGTCCTTTATTTCTAACACTTCGTTCCTTTTTGCTGATATATCTATCAATAACTCGAATGATTATTATTCCAGCAGATATAAAAAGGATCCTTACATTTTCTACAACAAGTCCTACAAGTTTATATACCATATAAAAAATCCAATATAAAACATTAGCTATAAAAGGAATTGCGTGTGCAACCTTTGTGGCTAACCACTTAAGAGTGTTAGCAAGATAATCTAAAAAGAGTTAATTTTTTTCTGACTCAGGTCTACTTTTACCAGTCTTTCTTTATCATCGTTCTTTTCTTTAACGTTAGTTTTTCTTTTATCATCTCTATTTTATCATTGATCTTTTCTTTATCAACTTTCTTGTTAGTTTTTTTGGCTCTTAGATGAACTACCGTTAAAAGTTCTAATTATCGCGCTAATAGTTGCAATAATAAAAAAGTTACAGCAAAGATTGTATATTTTTCTTGAACCAAAATAGTTCTAATTTTTTAACTTAAACTAAGCCTATCGTCATAGTAAAGTTTGGTTTTAGTACTAGAATCCTATAGTATTGACTATTAAGATTTGCGTGCAAAGTTTAAGATTTACATAAGCTTTGTTAATATCTTTCAAACATTCGAAACGGTTTTTTTTTCCAACTCTTGGTCGCCTTGTTACCCATCCTTTATTCCTTCTATTTATTGATCAAATCTATTTAATTATTTTTACGTCTGCGTATTTCACTATTACCATCTTCTATATTTCCACCTAAAGTAATTATTATTTTTTTATACCGCCTTCATTTTTATAAACCGTTTTGTCATTTCCAAAGGTATTGTAAACAGTGTTATCAAATTTAGTGGAAATATTCCTATTGATAAAACTGTAGATTATTTTTTTTTGCCTTAAGTATTTCATTATTTGTTTTGTTTATAAAATCAATAAACATGTTAAGGTGTGTATCCGATATTCTCAGTTTTTCTCTTTTATTAAAATACTATTTATAAATTCAAAGATCGTTTTACTAAAATTTAGAAAGGTTAGCCGTTGATCAAAATTATCAAATCAATTTTTAATATTTGAATATATTTTGTGGTTTGAACAACTTTAACACCCTTTTTTTTATCAACTCCTCATTAATGTAAAACGATTCCTTGATTTTAGTTTTATCAAATTTAAAGTTTTGCATCTCATTAAGAACTGTAAGTTTTTCAAATAATGTTGTATAATTTCCAAGTATTAATCTATTTCAAATTTAGTACAATCAATAACCTTGCTGTCTGTCCGAAATCCATTCAAATATAATTCATTAAGTTTATTACGTAAATAAAATAATCTTTGATCTGGATGTAAAATGTCAAAATCAATGCGAAGTATGTCATCTTCTAGAATCGTATTATCGGGACCAATCAATTTCATCAATGGTTCAAATAATACATCTTCTGTCATCTTGTGAATAACCATATACTAGATAGTAATTTTACCTCTAAAAATTATAAAAATGGCTTCATGTCTTTTTGCTAGATCCTCAGCGCAACCTCACTACAGTGTATGGTGTCTGGGATAAAAGACAAATCATCACCGCCTCGGCAATTTGTCTTTCATCCTAGAAACCATATACTGTAATATATTAGTCAATAACCTATATTTGATAACCAAACCTCTAGGGAATGGCCACTTGAATTTTGGGTAGCTAAAGATTTTCCGTTGGTGTAAAAATTTTCCGTGGGTGTGTGTGAAAAAATTTTTGTTGGCAATATATAAAAAACTTTGTAGGTAATATATGAAAGTTTTTATTAGAGGCATTAAGAGAGAATTTTGATAAATTAAGGGAGACCAAAGGGAGAGCATCAAAAAAGCTCTTTGAGGGAGCTTAAAAGTAAAATCAAATCCGCATTTCTACAATCTACTACCGTGTTATTAGCATAATTCCAATCTTTACAAAATTAATAAAATATCTTATTTTAATAATCTATCCAGAGATCTTCAATTTGGTTTAACAAAATATAGGTCAAACTTACCTGTCGCATTTGCTATAAGTAAAACAATTAAACACTACAACAACAACAACTCACCTGTCTATCTCTGTTTCCTAGATGCTGAAAAATTATTTGACAGCTGTAGTTGGGACATTATATTTGAGAAACTATTGGACAATAAAAAATTACCGCTTTATATTATTTATACTATATTATCATTGCACCATGAAAACAGTGCTTCTGTCACTTATCTAGGATGCAAAGCATATCCATTTTATCAAACACAAAGAGTAAGACAAGGATCGATTCTGTCTCCTTACCGGTATAATATATATATTCAAAGCCTACGCGGCATGATAATGCAACAGCTTTATGTAATAGGAAGGAATGCACTAAATTCACTCTTCAATGTTTCCAAAAATTATTTTAATTCTTTGTTTTACATCCAAGATATATCAATAATATTACAATAAAGCAAGTTAAATTTATTTATTCGCATATTGAGCAATAACTTGGGTATTGAAAATTCGCAGTTCAAAAACCAAACCACTAAGTATCTTTTTTAGATAATGTCATAGGTTTATGTAATCAAAATGAACTAAATGTACAGAACTTAATGCAAAACAAAAAACAAAAAAAAAAAGTAAAAACAATTGTCTTATTTTGCAATAGCAACACTTCTTGATCCCAGATTCAAGCACCACTTCTTTAGATCCCAAGAAGCCTTTCAAGCTACAAAAAAACAAGTTTTTTCGGAATTAGACAGTTTCAATTTGAGCCAAAATGAAACTATACCTGTAATGAAAACTACGTCAATTGAGAACACTGGGTCATCTTCAATGATGCAAAATATTATTGCACAGTCACAAAGTACAAATTCCAAAAATACAACTTCCAAATTGGCAAAGGAAGTTTTAAATGAGTACTTAGAAAGCCCAACATCTTCATGTTGTTTGGAGTTTTGGAAAAAGTATGAAGAAAAAACAACATTAAAAGCAAAGTTTGGTTTGGCAAAAGTAGCCAAGAGATTCCTTACACCTCCACCGACTTCCACCGAAGTTGAAAGGTTGTTTTCAACTGCTGGAGACATTCTTTCAAATGAAAGAAACAGACTTTTGCCAGAAAACATGGAAAAAATTTTATTCTGTAGAGAAAATATTTCAATTATTAACTTTATTTATTGAAAAGTCTTGAGATTATAGTTTTTATCAAATTATATTATATGGTGACTGCTTAGATATATGTAAAACAGTTTTTTTTTGCTCATAAAAGTAATAGTTTTTTTTATTCATGTAAAATTTTTTTTTTTTGATTATAAAAGGTTCAGGGATTTTTAACATTCTTTTTTTAAATTTCGGCCGAAATTTCGGTTTCGTTTTCGGCCAAAATTTCGGTTTCGGCTACGGCTTCACTGAACCGAAATTTCGGTACTTTCGGTTTCGGCTCAAATTTCGGTTTCGGTCGATCACTAGTTTATTCACGTAAAGTTATTACTCCAAAAACGCGGAGTAAAAGCAATTGCTTTTTCTATTCAACCGGTCTTTTGTGTTTACTCAAGTACAGTTTACGTCAAAACCATTAAATTTATTTAAGGAAACTAGTTTAATTTTATTGTTTTTTTAAAAACGCAAAAACGCTACATCAACTGAAAAATATGTAAAATATGCGAGGAGAGTTGCTACATCGACTAATAAAGAAGTAGAACACGCGAGGAGTGCTGCTATATCACCTGAGGATTTGGTTTGGATAGATAAAGTTTACATTTTATGATAAAAATAAAAGACGACTAAGCAAAAGTATATATATATATATATATATATATATATATATATATATATATATATATATATATATATATATATATATATATATATATATATATATATATATATATATATATATATATATGCATATATATGAATTTCTCCAAACTGTATTAATATATTTTACAAATAGAATGCTCAATGCTCTTAAGGAATAGAGCAATAATAAATTAGTAAAAAAACTTACCTATTTGTTTTTCTTCTATTCGCTATTTTCTACTGATCGTACTTCGTGCTTCGGCTTGCGAACGATCCTAGAAAACGAGAAACAGCGCTTTATATATATATAAATATATATATATATATATATATATATATATATATATATATATATATATATATATATATATATATATATATATATATATATATATATATATATATATATATATATATATATATATATATATTGGTTTATTTTCCAAATAGAGTGCTCAGTGTTCTTAAGCAAAACTTAGTAAAAAACACATCTAATTTTTTCCTGCTATTTGCAGTTTCTTAATGATCCTACCTTATGTTTCGGCTTTCTGATGGTCCTAAAGAGGGCAAAACTGTTTTTTTAGAGAAGGCAAAACTCTTTTTATATTTTATAAGATAAATAATAATTTACAAGATTAATAATAAGTTAACAAAATAAGGCACTCTCTATAAGAGTATATAAAAACTGGAAAATAATCGAAAAAAAAAAAAGTAAAAATAATAAAACGGAATTCTGTTATAATTAAAAGATGAGTTTATCTATTATATATGTAGATTACAGTTGTTAATGATAAGTATATAAGTCGTAAAAAATCTTTAACAAATTGTATAAAAGCATCAGAAATATGTTATTAAATCATCAATTGTAAAAATAAGTTCTTTAAGCTTTCGTTTAAAAGAAAAGTAGTTACTTTGATGAATAAAATTATCAGTAAAACTAATTTATTCCATAAAAATGGTCACCAAAAATCAATACAAAATTTACAAAAATTTGTTTTAAAAAGGGCTGCTTAATAAAATTATCATTAGGTAAAATGTATTTATTTTTAACTTTTGATAAATACAAACTATGGAAATTAGAGATGAATTAGTTTTATATTTAAAGATAAAACAAAGAAAATTGAAAAAATTAGGCTCATATAAATTAAAAACTTTCATATCAAATAAGAGAGGCTTAATATAAAAGAATATATAAAATTAATATAAAATATAAAAGACGTGCTACATGCTTCTGCTGACAACAAAGAGGTTTAAGTTTAATTTTATTAGTAATACCCCACGCAATGTTTGCATAGTTTATGTAACAATGAATAAACGAGTGATATAGTTAAACTAAAGTACATTTATTTAAAACGTTTCTTGCCTTCTTTTTTCTCCTTACCTTTGTCTCACAATGTTATAGTTTTTAAAATTCTACTTTTAAATGTGATTTTTTCCTAGTAAGATTTTCATCTAAAGAAAAAACTAAAATGTTGGTTATTGTAACTTTTTTATTTTTTATATTGTCAATAACAAGTTGAGGCATGTTATATATATATATATATATATATATATATATATATATATATATATATATATATATATATATATATATATATATATATATATATATATATATATATATATATATATATATATATATATATATATATATATATATATATAAATATATATATATATATATATATATATATATATATATATATATATATATATATAAAAACATATATATATATATTTTTTTATGCTTGGTGATGTCAATTGCTACTGATGAAACATGTCAAAAAGTTTAAAATAAAATGTTATTTATTTGAAAATTATTGCAAAATTGGTGCTATTTAGACCATTTGGATATATATATATATATATATATATATATATATATATATATATATATATATATATATATATATATATATATACAAACTCTTAATTAAAAGGTGTAAAATTACACCATTTTGGTGTTAGTATAAGCCCAAACCATGCTTTTTGAAAGTTATTTAATCTAAAAGTTTAATAAACATTGTTTTGGTGTAATTATAAACTGTGAAGGTTATTTTTTAATCAAAAGGTGCAAAATAACACCCTTTTAAAACGACTACAGCGTAAAAATTGAATATTTAAAAAAACTTTATACGGTGAAAAAAACTTTTTAAACTTTATATGGTCATAATTTTTGAACGTTGATAACGTTTGAGGTGAGGGGGGATGATTATGTTCGGCGTTAGGGTAAGCATCAATATTTGACATAAGAATAAACATATATATATGTTTGGAGTTTGTTCCATGTCTGGAAGTTATCTCAAACACCAACAAATACTGGATCCGTTACTGAAGAGAATATTTATTATTTGCATTGACTTACCACGACCAATACAGGAAACTGATTAAGTCATTCAAGATCCGACATTATGACAAGTGGTATAAGGAGAAGTACAAAGAAAAACTTCAATGTTTCAGACACGAAAGCAAATTAAAACTTTTCAACATGGCAGCTTGTAAGTGCGCTTTGGAAGATTACAACTGCTTTAAAGTACGTTATGAGGTGAGCAAAACCCCTCATAACCAACTTCTATATTGGAGTAATTTTTTTTAATGTAGTAGACAACTACTCTTAATACTCTCAGCACTCAAAAACTGATATAATTTTTTCTCTACTACAATTTTTGAGCTCAATATATTAATTTTACCACGAAAATGGCAATATTTTACTCAAATATCGGTGAAAATAAAATAGTCGTATAAAAAGGAAATATCAGGCCAGTAACTTTACAACATTTTAGATTCTTTGCGGTATATATAAGTCCATCGACATCATATATTGAAGTTTGTTCCATGTGAATGAGAAGAATGTTCCATGTGAATGAGAAGAAGAAATAAGAAGAAGAAATATGAGAATTTTTTTTTATTTTTTTTTTTGAAAAAAGCAAGCAAAAAAAATAAGTTTTCACATTTTGCGGTTTTTTAATGTATACTTTTGTAGATTGTTGTATCGTGTTAATTTTATGTGAAAATATGATTTATAGAAAAAAATATTTATTATTTTTATTTATGTAAAAAGAAGAGTTTAGTTTAGTAAAGAGAAATTAGCTTGTTAACATGAAAAAATAAAATTTTTTCATGTTAACAAGCTAATTTCTCTTTAGACGACATAACAAGTTTTTATGTAGTCTAAACAACTTTTACTAAAATGTGTTTTGTTCATTTAAATAGCGCCCGTAAAATGAAAGAACAGTAAGTTAGTTGTGAAAAATAGTCATTTCATACACCCTAATATTAATGTTTTAGACTAAAACAACAAGTGAGTGCACTACACAAGAAAACTCTCCTGGCTTCAAACAAATTATGATCTTATAATAAAAATGCTTTGCAGCTACGTTATTAAGGTGCCCAAAATAAGGAGGAGTCAGGGAAAAGTCAAAGTCCATTCAACCAGAGGAGGCCAAGGGGCTCTTTGTGTACTAATGTATGATGCATGTCATCACCTAGATTCTTATATATATATAAAAATATGTTAATAAAATTTAATTTTATTGAACCTTATTTGTTTGTATTCACAATAAAAAAAATTAAGTACATAGAATAAATATCACCAAAATGTCTTGAAAACCCGTGACCACATCTACCTGCGCAATCATAATCACTTCTTGAGACAAAATACGGCCACATTTGATTTTCCTTATATCAATTACCTATATTTAGACATGTTCTATCTAATTGAAAAAAACATGTTCTATCTAATTGAAAAAAATCGGGACATCTCAGGACCACCCTTGACCACCACTAAAATGACCATTTGAGTGATCGTTATCACTCCAAAATTAAAATTGAGCTCAAAACTAAAATCCTTGGCCATAAAAGCCTCCATAAAAATGTAGCATATGTCTATATTTAACTCTTAAATAGTATTGAAATTTTTAGACAATTCTGGCCCACTTTGCAACTCGACAAACTGTGTTTGTATATTTTTTGAAGCATGATTATCTGCTACCGTGTACTTGGAGCTTTTAATAGTTTAAAATAAAGATATTTAATAATATGTAATTAATTTTATGATTGCTAAACGTTAAATGGCAAAAAAATATGCTTGATATTTGTATTGTGCTCGCTTTAATGTTCGTATGGAACTAAAACAGTTTAGTGAAGTTAGTTTTTAAAAAAAGTATGGATAGTTTAAATGAAATCCGGAAGAAAAAATTAGAATTGTTAAGAAAAATGATAAAATCTGTAAAAAGTGCTAAATCGCTTCACAACAAAATAAAAAAAAAATAAAAAATAATATCCAAGAACCTATAAACGATATTTCAATTAACACCGGGAATCCCGTTAAATCGTTTTCATTTCCAGTAAACAATTTATCAGTATTTTCAGCTGAAAGTGTAACAGGCAACAAAAATAATTCTAGAGCTTCAAATTCACAAGTTCTTTAAAAGAAACAACTGAAAAAAATGCGATTCTGATGACGAATCATCATTTGTAGATTTTTTTGGTAATCTTTTGTTTCACAAAAGCTGTCTAGTTTGTGAAAAGAAAACTTATACAAAAAGTAAGATTTCTATATAGAAAAAATATATTAATTCCACCTGGTTTGAAGTTTTCAGCATTAATCTTTGTCAATCGTCAACTCTATTAATCAAACAAAGTATGGAGATGTTATAAATTGGTAAAGCTAATATAGAACTCAAAAAAGAAGAGATTAAAAGGGAGTTTAGATACCCTCGTTGTCAAGTATATATTTATAAAAAAACCGTTAAAAACAAAACAAAAACAAATCAACGCAATAGTTTCTTTTCATTCAAATGCCGAAACATAGGTTTCCAAAAAAAAGTTGTTTCCTAACCTCCGTCATACTGATTCAGAACACCGCCGCACAGTGGAAAATAGTACTACAAAAACTTACCATAAATGTTTTTTGCTCAAAATAGAAATTTTATTTTAATTCTTTTTAATAGTGTAATAGTTAATCTTTACTATAATGTGGAGATTTTAGCTTATTTTATGTAAAAAGATAATTTTTGAAGCCCAATTGTTTCATATTTTTGTAAATCTTCAATTGAAACTTATTTGCTTCATCACTTTAAAAGTTATTTTCTAAAAAACCCTTTATGAGTAAGTATAAAGTGTTATACATTTTTTTAAGCATCATATTATGGAGATTTTAGAACAAATTCATATTTTTAATTATATGGTTTTGTTTACTAATAATTAATTCAACTATAAAATAAGCTAGAAAATAAAAAATCTTTAAGTTCACCGATAATTTGGGCAGTCAACCACGCTTATCCACGCATTTTTTTTTATAACTGATTTGTAGCTTAAGTTTCTATAAAATTGATTTAGTAAAATCAGCTGCGAATACGTGCGGTTTTCGAAATTATTGGGAAAAAAGTGATAAAAGTAAAAAAAAATAGAAAACCACTTTTTATCGTGGTTTCAAATTTTGTTCATTTATAACAATAATTTGGTATATGTTTTTTAATTTATTATCAATTTTTAATTAATACTATGGCATTCTTGTATTTTTGCACTCATTTTGTGGTGAATGTACACTGCGAATATATAAAGAGTTGAAACATTTATAACACTAAAACAAATTCACAGTGGAAATTAAACCGACACGTTTAAATATTAAATATTACGTACGTTACTTTTGTGACTTGTTAAAATGACAACTTTTATGTGTTCGAAATGTAAATTCTTGCTTTTCTATATTGGTGGAGGAAGGACAGTTGAGGTATTGTCAACAATTTTAAAAGAAAATTATTAACTTTCTGAGGACAACTTGTGTTTCACTATTAGTGATACTCAAAGGCACATTACTCCGTCATTTAACAAACGATGGATGGAGACGTCAAAGAAAAAGGAAGCTTTTTTATCTAAGAAGTGATTGGTTGGATTCTGAATATTGTGTATCTTTACCTAACTCAGAAGAGGCAATTATCGACTCCACGCCATCTGCTTCTTCTGAAAAACGCGGAAAACTGTGTGCGTCAGAATCCGGCAAAAAAAAGAAAAAATTCCATGTTACTTAAGGAATATGGATTCGAGCACATCTTCAATAAATATCTTCAGGTGTTGCGTTCAATAGGAGAAGAAGCAGAAGCAAAACTTTTGGAATCATTAAGGATTGCTGATAAAGACAAAAAAAACTTAATATAGAGTTTCATGGAAAATGAAAGCCAGAAAAATATGCTAACGGATGAAGTAGCACTAAACGTGTTTATTGGTTTAGATTTAACAAAAGTACAATATTTGTACATGAGGAAGGTAAGAAATGAACGAAACTGTTCCATATTCCCACCATATTGTAAAATTCAAGAAATTAAACAGGCCTGCTATCCACCATCTTCTGCAATAGAAATTACAAACACACGTGCGAAAATTCTGGAACTGCAAGATTTATTGGATCACACTGTAGCTAGAATTTTGACCATAGATTCCATGTACAGTATTGAATTAAAACATTTACTTTTATATAATAAATGGGACTGTGATGGTTCCTCTGGCCAAACCCAATACATGCAGAAACTTCCAGAGGAATCTGAACCTATTTCTGATGCAAATTTCTTTATTAGTTCTTTGGTGCCCATTAAATTAATTGATAAAGAAACCTATATGCATAGAATTTTGCAAAGAGACTCACGAGAAAACTAAAGCCATTGCAGATGAAATAAAGAGTCAAACAAACTCTTTGCGGCCGTCTATAATTAATAAAAATGGTAAAAGTGTACAAGCAAAACATGAACTTTTTCTAACAATGATAGATGGGAAAGTGGTTCCGGCATTAACGGATACGCCTTCTGGGTTGACGTGTACAATATGTGGAGCTACTCCACGGCAAATGAACGATTGGATTAAAGTGGCTTCTTGGCCTGAAAATAAAAATTCGCATCAATGCGGAATGTCTACATTACATGCCTGGATTTGCTGTATGGAAATGATATTACATATTTCTTACAACCTTTCTTTCCGAACTAGGGCAGCCACAATTAAAGAAAAGAAAAGGCTAAAGCAAGAGAAGAATATCTTGGTGTAGAAACATTTTCATGAGGAGCTAGGATTGATCAAAAGCAAACCAAGACAAGTAAGTGGTTATACCAATGATGGTAATACTGCAAGAAGATTTTTTTTACAACGCAAGCTGCTCTGCTAAAATCACTGGAATGGATGAAAACTTGATTAAGCGATTTTACATAATTCTGCAAGCTCTCGTTTCTGATAACTAATATACTACTTTAAATTTGTGCAAAATTTCAAATCTCTATTTTTAGTAACAAAAAAGTAATCGATTTTTGGTTTGAAACACACCTTTATTTTCCACTGTGCGCCGTCTGAACACTCATGGTGTTATATTTCATGGGCTTCTCTCACTTTTCTGTTAAAATTGTTAACCTCTACTTTTAAAGTATTTTTATTGTTCCATGCTAAATTGCTATGACAATTTTTTGAATGCTCTGCTATGGCTGAATAATCCCATTTTCCTTCGTATGTATTTTTTTGATGTTGATAAATGCGAGATGAGGTTTTTAATTTTGTTTCACCGATTTGACATTTTTTGAAGGAGCATTCAAGTATGTACACACCTGGGCAAAAATTTATAGGAAGAGGAGATTTATTTTTTGTGGTAAGTATATGTTGTAAATTTTTTGGAGATTTAAAGACCGGTGTATAACCTGCCTTTTTGAAAAGATTTTTTAACTTCGGGAATCCACGGTAAAGATACAATACTTTTTGATGAAATTGAGGAATTTTGAGTTTTAATATTTTGTTTTTTATTATGAAGCCTCGTTCATATGCTAGATAATCACCGGATTGCTGTCGCGTTAATAAATAAATATTTTGGAAGATTATTCTTGGATAATGACAACAAAGTAGAAATCATTAGAATAATGAAAGAGAGCGTTAACAAACTGAACTTACTCGGAAAATTAGCAAAAGAAAAGAAAACTCACATTAAAAGTGCCTATACTAAATTAGAATCCCAAGATAATAAAGATTTTCCGGTACTTGATCAAAGCACAATACAAAACTATATAACTATATGTTCCTATCAGCTATAAGACTTAATGGAATAATCGATTGAACCCAACGTTCTAAAACAATAAAAGTAGATGTCTGGTCTAGTCACAGTAAAATGAATTAATACATTAATTATTTACTCAACATCAATAATCAATTTGGCATCAATTCTTGGCATTGTACCTGTTAAACAGGATTGCGTACTGTTGGTTGCTGTAGTCACAATAAAGTCTAATTCAACAGCTCTTCTTATTAATAACACTTGTGCAATAGATTATTTTCTTTTATCTTCAGAAATCAGTTCAACACACACCAAACTTGATGAACCTTTTGCAAAGTAGTCCCGTAAAAAAATCTTTAAATGATATAAATCAATCTAATAGATAAAGATGAATGGAATTAAGCAAAAACTAATTGGTTAGCCATATGTATAGATGGAAGCTTTCTCATAGATTTTTTTTTATCTGGAAATGAGTTTTTCATTAAGTACTTAGCTGATTTACAATCTTATGAAGACACGAGTAAATGCAAAATTTGTAAAACTACTAAAAATAGACTAATATAGGACATTTTTTTCAAATTGATTATAGCGGTATCGTATTAAACATGCAAATGGAAAGACTATGGTTGGATTGTGGCGGCATTATGACTATTAAAAATCGCTTTTTTGAGAAAACTTTTTTTTATTCGAAGAAACAGCCCTGCAATCAACTTTTACGGTTGATGACCTCTCTGATAAGGTTTTTCTAGAGAACAGAACAACCTTTTTTTTTTTAAGCTGTACATTTTGAAAAAATAATCAATTTCAATCAATTTTCCAGCTAAACTCAATCCTCTCAATAATTGATGTTCTTATACAACTCAACAACACTTGGCTATACCTCTCCACTCGGTTAACACAAGCTTCTACTTTTTGAGTAATTAAAAATGCAAAAAAATTACTTTGAATTGAACTGGTTACGTAGTATCAAAAAATATATAATTTTTCATTACTAAAAAAAAATTAAAATTTAGCATAATTCTTAACTCATATTGTTTTTTTTATTCTTTAATGTAAGATTATATTGATAAAAACGCAAAAATTATGATCGGGAGGTGACTTTCAGATTATCTTTTCGGAATGTTACTAACAGAGATTAGATTAACAGAGATTAATATATCTTTTTTTATTAATAATCAGCGTCTTTTAATTATTAAAAAACTGTTTAGAAGTTCTATGATCTCACTTGGCAGTAAGGGGGCCGGAGAGGGTATCGTATTAGGTCATTCTCTTTAGAAAATTTATCAGCAACTATTATTTAAAAAAATCACCGACTGCAATTTACCAATTAAACAAAACCATCTTCTGTTGGCATCGCAGCGTTTAGATGTAATGAGAAAAACGGCACAAAACTAGTTAACGGAGCTGACTAACGGAGGAATTTTAACTAATAAAAATATCGGAGCAGTTAGTATACGGAGCTAAAGTGGAAGGATTAGAATACCACTTACTTCCCTCCGTTTTATAACCGGCCGTTTCGAGTTTTTTTCTTAACTGGCACTCAAATTCTTCTTTGGTTTAACGGAGAGATGTGAATATGGCTGATGGTAACTAAAGTTCGATCGGAATATTAAACTGTTCAAAATATCAAAAAGTTCAATGGGAATATCAAACTGCTAATTTGAGTTCAAGTTTCAGCTTGTTTTAAGTTCAAGTTTTAATTTCAAGCTGAAATGTTGTAAGAACTGCACAATAAATTAGAATGTCTTTATTTCTAATTCTTCCAAATCAGTTAAAAGAAAGTAAAGAGTATCAAAAAAAGATGCTAATAAGTTTAGCAGTTTTTATCATTAACTTCATTTTTATCATTTTTATCATTAACTTCATCTGATCATTTTCTGTGTTCTATCTATAAATGAGTCAAGTTCTCTTTAAACTTAAATTATACCCAAAGTAACCTAAAAAATTAAACCTAAAAAGCCATTCGCACCACGTAACTTCAATATATAAGACCTAATTTCAATATATCTTTCACAAATATTTATGGTCGCCGAAGTAACTTTCGATCGTTTAAATCTTCTGTTAAGGTTAAATAAATTTTTTTCAGTAAAATAACTTAAATCAGTTCTAAAACCAGTTTTATAAATTTAATAAAAATAATAATAAAATATAAAAATTTATAAAAAAAAAAAGAAAAAAAAAGAAGACTTTATTGTTAAAAAAACACGTAGAAAAGCATGCTTTTATTTATTTTTCAAAACACTCTAAATTGGCTAATTAAAACAACTCGGTACTTCGCAAAATTTTTTTCTGATATACGAGGTAGAGGATGAACTAAGATCATTATACCAAAACGAAAATATTTCTTTTAAGTCCCAAAAAACTGAAAATTAACAAATTTCTAGGGGGTAAGGTTCAAAAAAGACTTAGAAATCGATAAATATTGATTCAATTATCAAGATTTTAGTTCATTCTTTACATATGTATGTATTAAACAATCGGAGAAAATTCGGAGGTCTAAGCATTTTTTAATTTTGAGCTATTGTGTTTCGAGTTGGTAAATTATGTTAAAATCTTCATTTTTAGAAATAAGGCAAATAAGTAAAAAAAGTTTTAAAAACATCCCTTTTCATAGCTATGTTTTGATGATTGTTCTTGATCTTTATCAATCCAACCTTTCCTAATTCCTCTTAAATCTTTTCTTCTTCTTTTTTTTTTGTGGTTGTCCTTTTTTCACCATATTTTGTAACCGCTTTTGGTCTTTTTTTACTGAACTAGTTATCGTATTTTTTCCAAGGTCTAGATTTAAATGTTTAAATACACGATAAACACCAGACGAATCTTCATTAAAACAAAGAACTGCTGAGTTTACACCCATTTCAAGAACATCAGTCTTTACATAAACATTTTTAGGACATCGGGATCAGATGATATGATTATTCTAGCAGAATGGGTTTCTCCCATAAATTTATTTTAACGTGTACAAACACTCAATGTTCTTTTACATACAGTAATTTTACTTCTAAGATGGTTAAAAATGATAGAAAAAGGTAGAAACATGTTTGATGTTAACTTGAAAATGGTAATAGGATTCCATGAAATTGGAAAAGGACATCAAGCAATGGTCAATTTTTCACAACTTATGAACATGTCATGTTTAACAGTAAATGCTTTTGACAATATAAGTAAAACCGTTAAAGAAGCTTACAAAGTTGCTTCAGAAGAATCAATGAGTGAGGCTGCTCTTACTGCTAAACAAGAGTCAAAAAAAAAACTTAACACAGGAGATGCACTTGTCCAAATTGCTATCGATGGTTCTTGGCAAACACGAGGCCACTCTTCATTAAATGACGTTGTTACAGCCAAATGTGGAGGAAAATGTTTAGATATACAAGTACTGAGTAAATATTGTAGTGGTTGTCAAATTTGGGCAAATAGTAAAGGTTCTACAAAATATGAAACATGGAAAACAAAGCACAAGTGTAGTCTTAATCATACTAAGTCCTCAGGAGCCATGGAGGGTGCTGGTGCAGTTGATATTTTTTCTCGTTCTCTCTCGCAATATGGCTTTATTTACAAATACTATCTAGGCGAAGGTGATTCTTCTTCTTTTAATGATGTTGTTGCAAGCAAGCCATATGATGATTTTAGCATTACACCTGAAAATTAGAATGTTTTGGACATGTTCAAAAAAGAATAGGTTCACGTTTGAGAAATCGATGCAAAGTGTCATATGGAAATAAAAAATTAAAAGAAACATAAAAGTATAAAACTCTCTTCAAACCAAAAAATTACAAAAATAACTAGTTTAAGAATATCTTCTGAAGGAAGTTTCTAAAGCTGTTGTAAATACATATAGCACAATAGATATAGAAGTTTAAACTCATTAAAAATAAGATCTTCACAACAACCTGAACTTATAGCATGGTATAACTTTAATTTTTTTTTTTTTTTTGTTATTTTGGGTGCCCCAAGAAGACCTAAAAGAGAGATTAACAGAAGCAAGTGTAAATATATTGCAGAATGCTTTTGGTATTTCTATCAGGCAAACAGCTGCAAAACAAAGTTTAACTGATGAGCAAAAAGTGTATCAAATGAAAAAAAACATAAAAGCTGTTTTGCGCCATTATAATAAATTTGAAGACAAATCACATCGACATATTCTTTGCTCAAGTGGTCCAGATAGCTGGTGCAAGTGGAAAAAAAGTAAAAATGCAAATGCAGATGAAAACTATTCTCCTAAATTAAACTTGCCAGAATGAATTTATGAAATTATCAAGAAAGACTTTAATGAATTGAGTAACGATGATCTATTGAAAAAATGTCTTCGTGGGCAAACTCAAAATTGTAATGAAGACTAAATAATCAGTGATGTTTATTTTACTTTTGCACTCCAGACATGCACTAACCAAATCAAGTAACTGATTGATAAAAAAAAAATAACAAGAACAAAATAATCATTTGTGTTGACATTTGTATCTTCAACATGAAACTTTAACTTTTTAGCACTGATCCATGAAACACTTTCAGACGAGTTACCAGTTACATTCGTCGTATCTCTAATGCATTTGGTGTGCTTATTACCACTAAATTTTATCTTCTTCGATCTTGAAGTATTCTTACAATTACCTATTATATATTTAATTTATTAACCTAAAAAAAACATTTCCAGTAAACATTGTATCAACACAACTTGTGTTCGTACAATGGTTTTGTCACAAGAAGTAAGTAATTAAATGATCGTAAAAAGATGTAATTTGAATAAGTAAAACGGTTTTACTTTTAAAATTTAACATAGTTAGCTTCTAAACTAAATCTTTTGTAATTGCAGAACAAGAAAACATACCAAAACAGTGGTTAAACAAAAGTTTTTATACTGCTTTTTCCGTTGCTATAGGCGTTGCTAAGGAAGCTACTTATATTATAACTACAAAATGGGAAAGCTACTTATATCATACCTACAAAATGCAAAATAGTAGCTACTGGGGAAAGCTACTTATATCATACCTACAAAATAGTAGCTACTATGGGAAAGGTACTTATATCATACCTACAAAATAAGGAAGCTACTTATATCATACCTACAAAATGCAAAATAGTAGCTTAAAAAATTTAAATTATTAAAAAATGATTACACCATCATTTTCAGCAATGTTTAAATCATCTAAAATCATATTTTTCCCAAATTTTTTTTTTTTGGATTTTACACTTTTTATTTCGTGTGAAGCCACCTTAGCCATTTACTTGATGTTTAACTCTACTCTTTGTGTTCTTATGACTCCTAACTTAATAGTGGTTGCTTGCAGCCTATTTGCGAGTGAATCGATTAAAAAAAATTTAGTCGTAGATTTTATAACAAAACAATTAATAAATTAAAAGAAGAAATCAAAGAAATTCTTATCAAGAAATTTTTATTTTATCATGAATAAAATGAAAGTTGAAAACTGATAAACAAAATACAAATTCAAAAAAACTTAATTTGGGAGATTGCTTCACAATTGTTTGTAAAATTTTGGGAGATTGTTTCACAGTTTCAAAAAACTACACATTTGGGAGATTGTGGGTTATGTTGCTGATATTAATGTAGCTACTTTGCTAAAAGCAGATGATTTGCCAAAAAAGGCAATTTCTCTACCAAGTTTTAGTGTTTCTTGTTTGTAGTGCAATTCTTTTTTTCATATTTTAAAGATTGGTTAAATAGGAAAATTAAAAATTTCTTTCAGTAGCTTGAAATTTAACTAGCTGCACGTTAATGCAAGTATTGAATGGTGTTCTTAAAAAAGATAAAACCAAGTAATTTTTGACCAAAACTAAAATTATTTACTAAATTAATTAAAAATTTCGTAAGAAACCAATAATACCGTAGCTAAAAATAGTCGGGACACTTTTTATTTTGACTAAATTAAGTTAACTAACTTTAGAGTTTGAATAAAATCAGGAGACTAACAGAAGCTGACATGTATAAAAGAATCACTTAAACAATATTGTTAATTATATTATATAAATGAAAATTTAATTTACTCAATTAAATAGTGAGGTTAAAAAGTGATTTTGCCGAATACCGAATATTCGGTTAGGCGCTCGGCCGAATTTCCAATCATTCGGATGTCGAATATTTGGTAACACTTAGTTGTTTTAATGGTACCGACCTGCTTCATTTAAGTGTACGCTGTATACATGTTACCTGTACGCTAAGGGCGTTTTTGTTTCTTTTATGACGAGGTTGTATCACAGCATGCATTATTTGTAGCGTATTACATCAAATTTTTTTAACTATAGTTATGTATAAAAGTATAAAATTCTCTTCAAACCAAAAGATTACAAAAATAACTTGTTTAAGTATATCTTCTGAAGGAAATTTCTGAAGTTGTTGGAAATGGATATAGCACAATAGATATAGAACTTTAAACTCATTAAAAATAAGACCTTCACAACAACCTGAACTTATAGCATGGTATAACTTTAATTTTTTTTTTTTTTTTCGTTATTTAGGTGCCCCAAGAAGACCTAACAGTCTTGTCAGAAAGCACCGCGGAAATGCATTTAACTAGAAACTTCACGCCTCCTTCCTCACCACAATGCGAAAACATGTCTTGAGTTCGTTTTGAACCTGGATCTCCTGCTTCTGAAGAAAGTGCTCTAGCCACTGCGCCACGGCCGCATATCAGAATGGCATTCATTCAGTTGCCTTACTTTATTGATGTAAGTTACAAAACTAAGTTCAAGGAATAAGTTAAAATACAACAAGTAAAACAAAACAAAAATTAAATGCCCTGAGAAGGATATAGTCAGTAAAATGTTAATCTTTCTCAGCGAAAGGCTGCTTGACACCTATGAACCATCACCGATGACTAGTAGCACTGGTGAATAATCATCTCCACTTTGTAAGAAAATGAATTGTAAATGAAAACGATCAAACTCATCTCTGCAAAAAATATGCACACATATGAAGATGTGGCAAAAGAAAGTATAACTGCAAATGATATAAGTTTTTACATGAAAATGTTGCTTAAATTGGATAGCAAACTCTTACTCAAACATAACTCTTGTGGTCATAGCAACCGCAAAATATTATCTTAACCATAGTCAAATAACACATAGTCATAATAACACATAGTCTGGCCAGTTGGGCCGTTTTCGCAAGATTCTTTTGTTTTTTAACAATAAAAAATTAAAATTTGAATTGATGTTGAAAATAGTTTATTTATTGTGCCCAGACTACTAATAAGTGCACAAAAATCTAAAAAATGGCAAACTTTGGAGAGGAACAGTCCATTGATTCTCTTATATTAAATCTAGAATCAGACGTTGTTTTTGAAAAAAGTAAGTTTCTTAATGATGTCGATGCTTTTCTTACAGAAATTGAGAATGGAAGCTTTTCAAACAACTTTAACTGCCAGCAGTGTGTGAAAAAATGCAAATCAGAGAAAGGACTCAAACGCCACATAACAACACATCACTCTAAGATTGACTCTTCAACACTGCAAACAAATGCAACAACAGATATTAGGCGTGCGTGTACTGCAGACGAGTTCATAACTTTCATTAAAAAAAGCATTAAATTTGTGCAAAACGATCTTTGCTACCCTTAATATATCAGAGATGAGCTTTCAAGGTACAATTTCTCTAAGATGATGCAAAGCATTCATTTGATCTAATAAAGGAAATTATTGAAAGTTTTAATGATGATGCGGAAGTTTTTTATCCACATTTTTATAAAGTTGCTGGTCAGAAAGGTTTTATGAAAAATCTTACAGATAAAACTTCAACTCTTGTAGGATATGACCTTGCAAATCACATTTTGGCTCACTTGACTAAGTCTAATAGTGCCACCTCAGTTTTAGATATTGATGATGAAATTAAGTTTATAAATGAAGAAAAAATTTTAATTGAACATTTGGGTGGGTATGTATTTAGTACTTTTTATCGAAAGATACGTTATTCAAAAAGTTGGCAAACCAGATTTTGTCAAAAAACACTCTCAATTCTGTTGGCTGGAAAAATTGTAGAAAATGATTCTAATTATTTTGATGAGTATAATCATGATACTCATAAAAAATTTACTAGCTTAAAAAATCGAGGCGGTCTTTGGTCTATATCTTCTGATGCTTTGTCACTATTTAAAATAGCAGAAATAGCATTCAAAAAATCAACAAAAATTTTAACTAAAACTATTGACTGCAGCAAAATGACTGCAGAGTTACCTCAAGATGTTGGGGTTTTATCTTTCTTCTCAAAAATTTGCAATGTTTCTTCTACTAAAGTATCTAAAGAAATGTCTCTCAATCTTCTAGACCATCTATATTGTGTGTTTATATATATATATATATATATATATATATATATAAACACACACACACACAATTATTTTATACAAATAATGCTTTTATAAGGTTTGTGGCTATGAAAATAGCCGTTTTTAATTTCCTTCTTTTGATGAATTTATTTTTTGTTCCAATTTCGGCGTGGTCATTTTTCTTTGGTAAAGGTCTTTGGTTCAGGATTATTATCAAGACTATTAGTTCCTATAATTGGTTTAAAAGTGTATTGGTTTCTTATCGTATTGTTATTATACCCAATATCATGTAAAGATAGGTTATCCTTTCTTCTTCCAATGGTTCGTTGTTGGCCAAAATAGTTTTCTAATGAATCTTGACATTGGACACCCATATTTAAAAAGTATTTAATTAAATCAATAACTTAGTGAACAATAATATTGATCCCTTCGCATGTTTGCCAAGATAAAAACATATTCCCCCGATCAGTCTTAGTGAAATTTCTAGGTCTTTGATCTATAGACAATTTCCAATCTTCAAAGTATTTTAAAAAGACTTCAGTCAACCATATTAGCCTTTCATCATTCATCAAATAAAATGGCTTGGAAAATCGATTTTGATTCCTAGTGCAATCTGTAATATTTTTCACATTTACACAATCAAAAAAATCATTTAACATCTGACAATATTCAGCAGTTCTAGAGGCTTCAACAGGACCAAATGCCTTTAAAGCAGTGCTAACAGATGAACTAAGTACTTGAGCTGCTAATCTTACATTTATTTTGGAAAATGGGCTTAACCTAATGTGTCCTAAGGAGAGATTTGGGCAAGTGTGAAGGCCACAGTTTAGATCTTCTTAAAATAATTCAGATATGTGGTTCCATAAAATGTGATTATCAGTATTCCACATATATCTTCTTTTACCTGATGCAGAATGAAAAAGGCAATATCGAGCAGTCTTTATCAAATGTGGAGGATCAGCTATAAAATATATAAAACGATCATCATTAGCAAATTTATTTTTGATGCTATAGATAAATTTAACATTTGTATTAATATCTTGTTCTTCTGTCATATGAAAATGCATGCTAAAAAATTTACGATTGCATGAGGCACCATAACTTGTTGTAGCAATTACTTTAAAATTGCATGAAAGCTCTAAAATACTGACAGCCTTCCAAAATAAGGGGAACAATTGAATAGCTTGGATGTTTGTAGTAGCAAAGTTTGCAAAACTATATTTAAAAGGGTTTACAATACCTCTCACAAGAAAAACAAGGATATGTATTGCAATTTTATCAGCTTTGTTAAGAGTTGCATAGTTAATATTTGTGTCACCAAGATCAACAAATCCAATAAGATCACCAGAATACTTATCCCAAACCAAATTTTCCTGAATTTTTATTTCATCAAATAAAAGAGTGATAAACCGTTCTTGCTCAGAAAAATCCTTTACCTTTAAACTTAATTCATTGACAATTTTATGGTTAAATCCTCTTTGTGGTCGGATATAGTGTTTGTAGTCTCTTAAACGCCTTTGACTTGGTAAAATTACAAATCCAGAATCTGTGTTTTCATTAAAACGAATTTCCTCATAAGCTGCAGGAGACTTTGCAACAAGACCTAAATAATAGCGAATAATCATTGGATGATAACGAATTCCATGTTTTGAAGTATTTAAGTATTGTTGCTGCTTATCTCAAAATAGCTTCATAAATGGAGTAACTGTCCTATAAGTTTTTGATATGATTGAAACCAAGTCTTTGTATAGGTCATCACTTACAAGATGAGAGGATTTACTTATACCTTTTGCATTTCTTTTATGTTCTCTTTTAGCAATTTATTTTCTAAACGATAATTTTGTAGGGTTAATTTAACACGTTCTGGTGCAGTTTTAGAAATTGGAGCTCTAAGTTTAGCTGGAATAAGTAATTTATCACTATTTTTTTGAAAAGATATTTTTTCTTGAGACTGAAGACATTGGCATGCCTTACAAATTTCGTCCTTAGTAATAATAACTTTGCATGAAGGAGATCGGATATGTTCTGTTTCATTTAAAGGTAAAGAATAACTATTAAATAATTCAAACTTTTTAGGTATAACATGAATAAGATATCGATAAGAACTAACTGATTTATTTGTAATACCAGGGCATACCATATATGATAACAAAATTGAAATAAGGTTAGAAATAGTTGTATTAAACATCTTTTTAAATGCAAGTATATTTCATGATTATCTGGTAGAAGCCATAAAAATATATGAATATTAAATGAGAGACTATCATCAATGTAAATTTCGTACTTCGGAACAGTGTGAACATCATCCATCTTACTCAATTTTAAAAAAGTTTCACTAGCATTTATATCCCAGTCAAGTTTTTGAAAACTAATACGTTTAATTAATTCCTTAAAAGACTTATATGACTTACTATTAACTGCTTCATCTGATATAGAAGGAAAAGCTGATCTCTTTAGGGATATAGAAGAAGCTGATCCTCGTGCTTTGGAAATAAGTAAACATGAAGAAGAGCATGTGAGTAGCATAGTGAACCAGGCTTGAGAGTAGTTTTAATTAGATTGACAATTAACATGTTAGCCTCGTAATATTTTTCGCAAATAAACAAAAAAAAATTTTTTATTTGGGTCTTTAGGCTTTCGTCAATTACTCTATCTCTAGTTATAATGTGTATAAGTTTTTTCCTCCATTCTTTGTTGAAATCATCATCGGTGGATGAAAAAATTTCTTAGAAAGTGAAACACCTTTATTTCTTTGAGAAGTACCACAACCGAAAATGGAACAATTAGCACCAGGCATTTGCAAATACCAAGGATAAATCAACAACCTTTTTGTAAATATTATTCTTAACGAGTCTTTGTTTACAAACAGTGTGCACTAGTTAGTAGACTGGGTTCTAAAAAAACGCTAACAATAAGATAAACAAAAGCGCTCTTCAACTGGCCAGACTATGAATATTATGACTATATATAATAATATAACAGAAATAATATAACAGAACTTGTAACAAAATTATCTTATTATTTGTGGCAAGGTATCCAGTAAATTGCTATTTTTAAAAGTGTGTATAGTTTACAAGAAACTTGCAAAAACTTGCTATTATCAAAGGATGAAAATGTTTATTATAACTTACCACTTATAGGTTTTAAGTATGAAATATGGTATTTATTTGTTATTTAAGTATGAAATATTATTAAGTATGAAATAATTATTAAGTATGAAATATGGTATTTATTTGTTTAAAATAAAAAATAAATTAAAGTAGTTATATGAAATCCGTTTTTAAGTTATTTTTTCCCGTTACTTTCTGGTATTTAGCATTCGGCCGAATTTTTTTATTTAAGTAAAAATACTTAAATAAAAAAATTACACGAAATAAAACTTTTTTTATTTTGTATAATTTTTTAATTTAAGCATTTTTAAATCGAAAAAAATATTTTTTGATATAAAAATACTAAACTTATTGCTGTGGTTTTATTTGCATAGATTTGAAATTCAGTAATTTGTTTTTACAGTAGAATAAATGCCCTTATAATGGTGTCTTACATTTGGAAAATGATATTTAAATACATATAAATTCAACTATTGCAGAATCATCTAAGTCACACGCTATAAAAAGCAGTGAAGATCTAATGTTAGTTTTTAACTTTAATAGGTTTTTTCATTTTAATCAAATATAAATACTTTTTTCAACGTTAAAAGACAACGTTTTTTAACATTATTTCAACGTTGATGTGTTTGCTTGGTTACATCAAAACAAAAACGTAATACACGATACCCTTCATAATAATTGCAATAAAATTGATAGAAGCCTTTTAATTTTTAATAATGTTTTTGCTTTCTATTTGAGTTCGTCGAATGTAATGTGTTTAAATAATTCGAATGTTCGAATCCAAACTAGTTGTATGTTTTCAAAAACCAAAGATGGAGGCTTGTTGTCAGCAGGGGTTGGTTGACGAATTGCGTTTATATTCAGAGAGTTTTGTTAGAAAGTGCCACATATTACATAAAACATTCCTAATTGACTTTTTCATCTTTAACTGTAGTACTGCTTTATACCATTAAAAACTATAGACGCTATATAACGCTAATCTAAAAGTAAAAAAAAAATAACACAGTCACGTCAGTTTTTGGCAAAAAAACATTTTACGTCGAGTTCGTTCTTGCATTTATCTTAAACTTTTTGATTAACTTTATTTATGGTGCATACAATTGCACAAAAAGACATAAAACTGGTACAGATAATTCATTTCACAGATAAGCGTTTGTTATTATTACAATAATAATAAATAAATGGTTTTAAACAAATAACATAGTAAATACTATATGTAGTCTTTAATAAAATATATCCAATATAAATAAATCAAAACGACGTAAAAAATTTTGGCTTCTTACGCAAAAAATTTTGGCATCAAAGATTTTTGAAAAAGCCGATTCTATCATTTGTAATTGCCTATGAGTATTGCAAGGATTCGAGCATGCGTATCAGAGATATTAAGATTTTAGTCGCGTTTTTGAACATAAACGTGACTTTTGGAAGTTTGCATCTTTTCTACTTCAGAAAGAAAATAGTAAGAAATTAGTTTGTATGAAAAATAAATTCCTGTTACAATCTATTTATTTAATGTAGTCAGTTTTTTTTCAATAGTTTCCGTTTTTTAGTATCTATATGCTGTTTATTGTAAAGAATGCTTAAGGGTAAAGAAAACAAATACTTTACGTAGATATTAGTATTTAGTATAGAAAAAAAAGATATTTTTCTAATTTTTTTTTTAATTTGTAATAACATTAATAAAGTCTAATTTTTATTAAAAAAAAAACACAACCTTTTTACGAGATTTTTTGACCAAGAAAAAAAGTGCTAATGTTTTAACTTATTATACAAACTATAAACTTGTTAACAGTTTTTTTTTTTTTGTTATTCACCTCCCCAAGGCCGAGAAGGCTACTACAGACGAGTGCTACTTAATAGTGGTTAAAACCCTCTCTCAACTCTATAACCCCAAAACACGAACCTTGACGACGTTCGTGTTTCGGGGTTATAGAGTTGAGAGAGGTCGCTGCGCGGAGAAACAAGTTGAGCGCGGTACTACCAGGGACGTGGGGATCGAACTCAGAACCTCTCGCTTATGAAGCGAGCGCTTTACCACTACACCACTACCGTTTAAAGTAAAACTCAATTTTTGGTTTAAAGTTATTGCCAAAAATTTTTTTTTTTTATATTTATAAATATCGCACTTAATATCACATTAATAATCATTTTTACAGTTTGCGTTAACCGTAACTCAGCGTGGGGTCAGTTGGGTTAAGTTAGTAAAATGAATGAGCTAAGTTAGCAAAACTTTTTCTACATACCAAAAATGCCCAAATAGGTTTTTATTATTATAAATGCCACTTGAAAATATTTCCTAAATTCATACTCTTTTTTCACTTTTTACAAAAAAGTATAATTTTGAAGAATAAAAGACGAAACATATTTGTTCTAAAAGAAAAACATTACACAATCTTTACAAAAAGCGAACCGTTAGAGCTGCAGGGCTCAAAGTGTAAAAGCAGAAGAAACTAGGCCCGGTTTTCCCTATAAAGTACCTTACCAAAATAGTTGAGATCTCTTTTAACTAATTTATATTCAGAAAAAGTTGAGCTTTTAACGTAGAAATTATAATCTAATAAAGATTTGTCGAATAAATCTGAAATTCTGTCTATTTTTGTTTGGATTTTACATATCTTAATGGCCGCCACGACAGAGATAATTTAAACTAGTATATGCTGAAAATCTTTGAGAAATTTAAAAAGGATAGTAAAATAACGTTACTAGCATCGCCTGTAATATCAGACGCACACAAATGTGTAAGTTCTTAAAAGGTTATTCAAAATATTTGGCCAATAAGATGTTGGCCGCATGTTTTGCAGTTGGTGGTTAAAAATGACGTAGATTTAGTTGTTGAAAATGAAAAAAAATGCTTTTACTCTAGTCTTACGTAAAAGATATCTTTAACTCAAAACAATAATAAAACAGATGAGAATAATTTGATAGATGATTGGAAACCATTAATATAAAAAGAAACGGTTGCATTAAAAGTCTTTAATCAAATAAGCGCTTTACTAGCAATACTTATGCAAGATGTTCTTAAATTACTCCAAATTTAAAATACCTCCAGAAACAACTGAATACGAAAAAAAGTGAAGTCTCTGCTTTTATTAAATGTTATGAAAATGCTATTAAAATATTAATTGTTACAACCTTTACAAACATCTAAAGATTGGTACGAAAAATTTTTTTTTTACTACGAGCCACTATTTAAATTAAAATATTTTTTTTAAATTTTAGTGGGAAAAATATAATTTTAGATTTAAAAAAATGAAATTGAAGAATATACAAAATTTTCAGCAAATCAACAAAATGTATTTCAATAATACTTTTTTGTACACTTGCAACTAGTGCACATAGTAAACATTTCCAATCATAAACTGTCTAATGCTTATGCTTATATATTGGTAATTTCACATTGATCAACTGATTAGCAGGGTAAGTCACAGCAAAAATGTATAAATGTAATTTACCAGGCATTAAAAACAATTTAGTGTAATTGCGGATATCACGTTTCCTAGACAAATGCTATGCTTAGGCATCATGATGTTTAAGATATAATAATACATATAATGTATAAATCATGAATCTTCACAATATTAAATGTAAAAAACCGAACAAAAAAATTGAGGAAAGGCAAAATCAAATAAGTACAAACAGCCTAGGATTTTGCTAGTGGCAAGTCATAACCAAAATGAATAGTTAAATACTACTCTATAAGTCTTAAATGGTGAACGCCTGCCTTACTATATTATTACTTATATGTTATTATAATATTAAATATATTTTACTAAATGAACATTCATTGACTGTCTTATTTAGACACAGGCGTAAAAAAGTGAACATGACGATCGACGAGTTACATTTATTATTAAAAGTCTTGAAATCATTTCATATTCTGAAATTTTCTGTCCCCAAATTATTATAATTCTTATATATTATTATGTCGTCGTTGGCCAGGTAATATCTCACTTGTGTAAAAAGCAAAATTTTACAGGAGACTGAAAAAACTATATATTTCAATGAAATGAGGTTTTAAAAGTAAGAGTAAAAAACAAATAACTAACAAATTATAATATAATTTGTTAGTTATTTGTTTTTTTTCTTATAATAAACGTTTAAAAAAATAAATTCATAAGCAAGGTTTTAAAAATACAATAATTCTAAATTGTAGCGTCGCACCACTTTAGTTTTCGAACATTAATGTCATGCTGAAATGGTTTTTTCCCAATAAATTTTTCAATATTAGGAAAAATACAAACTTGCTGTCAACTATTTTCAATTATTTACACAGAAATCAATAATCAAAATATAAGAAAAATATTTATAGCAAGTACCCAGTAAATACGCTTTAGTTGGCCCAACTGACAGGCCAGTATTAGCTATAGTTAGCTAACTGTTGGCATTCTGTGCCAACAATTAACCGACTGTATACCAAGTGTTTTTAAGTTTTATGAATGTATTTATAATTATAGTTTATTTAAATGTTTAGTCGCGTGGTCGAAGTGAGTAGAGTTGGTTTAATTTGAAGCAATTTATCATTTATTTTCTTTTGTTAGAGTTTTTAAGTTAATTTTATGATGACACCATTGTTGTATTTGTTTTAGACATTTTATCTCTATTTTAACTATTAATAGGAATTAAAAAAAAAAAAAAAATCCTATTTCTTTTCCAAAACTAGCTATTGAAAACACAGAAGTTAGTCGCGAAAGAGTCACAAAGTTTCTTGGTGTTCTCATTGACGAAAATATTACCTGGAATAAACATATTGCCTATATTGGAATCAAAATATCAAAAAGTATTGGCGTTCTATATCAGTCACGGGATTTACTTAATAAGCATCATCTAAAACAAATCTATTTCAGTTTTATACAAAGTTACTTGAATTACGCGAATATTGCGTGGTGTAGTACATCTAAAAGCTTTTTCTGGTACCTGTGTTTTGACAGATTTTAAAAAGAACTTAAGTGATGTTAATGCGGTCTTTATGTCGTTAACTATAAGCAATGACACTGCTGATAGAGAGTCAAAGTTAATTAATTATTTATAGATAAATTTCTATTTAATTTTTTAGATAATATATCAAATTATTAATGTGTTTTTGTTATTAATGATTTAATTACTCATAACGCTTATTAAGGGTTGCTTATTGCTAGTTTTTTATTATTGTTACTGTTGTAAATTTCTACTGTTATTTTTATAATTGTAGTTATTATTGTTATTACCACTGTTATTATTACAATGGTTATTACTGTATTATTACACAGGTCAAAAAAATTTTTTTTTCTGGTGCCGAGCAAACAATTTGTTTTTTGTATAGCATTTCTCATTTTGATTTCAAATATGCAACCCATTTTTTACCATCACGTCAAGTTGTAAAGATAGTTGTAAAAATTTATAACATTTGCACTTTCAATCAAAGTGCAAAAGCGAATTTAAAAAATCGCGAAAAAAATCATATGGTTGGGCCGGTAATGGTACCAAATGTTAGCCAACTGTTTTATTACTGTTGGGCCTTTAATAGTACCAACAGTTTATTAAACAGTTGGCTAAGTGTTGGTAAAAGCGTTACGTTTTTTTCACGGTACCAACTAAATAATAATTATATAATAGCAGTATTACATTATAGCAAGTAATCAGTAATATATTATATTATAATAATTATATTATTACAGTGTTACATTATAGCAAGTAATCAGTAAGAAGTTTTGATGATTAATGCCATTTTGCAGTGTACATGGACACATATATTAGAATATGCAGAACAATGTAAATTGTGGATGTAGAGAAAATAAGAAACGCAACTTAAACATCTGTTGCAGTCTATTTCGGAAGAGCATTTCTCTGATTCAGTTTCATCAGGTTTACTCACTAATGGAAAATTACTTGCAAACGATGTCATCTATGTTCACAGTGTTTCCCTCTGTGTATCAGCAAGACTGGCTAAATAATGAAAAATATATTCGTCAATATGGTCACGCAAAGATGGAAAGTTTTAAGAATCCAGACATGTAATACCCTTTAGGATATCAACATCATTTCCTTTAAAACGGTTTTTGATTGCTGTAGTGGCAATATCAACAAGAACATAGAATGAATTAAATTCAAATCGCCTTTTACTGGGACTTTTTTTTTTATTTTTTTATTTTTCCGTTTGTTAAAAATTACAAAAAAGAAATTATAATAATAGAAAATTCTGGCCGGAGCAAGAAGAAGACAGATTTGTCTTATCACCGAGCCCCGTTACATTGTTGTTTTCAAACTTTTTTTAAAACTTACATAGCGAATAAGTGATAAAATAAAACAATATAAGTACCTACAAAACTTCTGCAATAAAATAAATTTTTACTAACAATCTTCCAGCGGAATAATCATAATAAAAAAAATAAAAATACAAAATTGAGATAATCGTGAAAGTAATTAATCACAAAGAATTGCGTTAAATTTTATTAAAAATAATGCAATATAAATAAGTATATAGGGCTGATTTTTAAATATCAACTAAAACTTTAAACGGAAAAGGGAAACAGTTAGTAAAAAAATCTAAATTAGATGATTTATTAACTCAAAACTTTCAAATTATTTTTAAAAAAGATGTTCAAGTATATGATAAGATATAAGATATTATATAATCAAGTTTTTAAAAAACATACTCTAGCCTATTGAAGTCCACGTTTAGTAAACCCCATTTTAAATCAGCCTTAAAACTTTCCAAAGTGCAGCTTAAAATAAAGTCTTTTTTTCTTTAAAAATATAAAGAAAATTTTTCTAAACAAAAGGTTCCCGATATTGAATTTGGTACGAGCCTAGTTCAAGTTGGCTTATGGGAATGACAAAGTTGTTCACTGAAAATTTGGTAAGATATTTATGAGATATTTTATTAAAGTAGGAATAAAATGTTACTGGAGATAACCCACGTTTTGCTTTAAACATAAATAACATTACTTGATGAATTCAATCTTATAAATATTTAAAGTTCCAAGCTGACGTAAGAGAGGTTCGCAATGTGCATTCCTGTTTGCCCTAGATAATTTCCTGCATGCATGTTTTTGTTGAAACCGTTTTGTTTGATATAACATGGAAATACTTTTTTAGATCTTACTTTCTATATATTTAATATTTCCATGATAATTTTTCATCTAGCACGCTTAGTACTTTCATAGTTAATTCCAATAACATAACTTTAATTATTATGTTATTGATTAAAAGATCGGGCAATTCAAGAAGAATAATATCGGCTTTACTCGATTTATGGAATAGGATAAAAAAATTTTTTATCTACGTTTATTGTTTTGAATGTTTAACGTCTTGAAATTCTTGCATCATGGCTTGAAAATAAAAAATGACTCTGAAGTTGTTTTTGGGCTTTAGATTGACAAAGTTAAAAAACACAATAAAAAACAAAACCATTAAATTAATTGAGGAAACAAATATCTTACATTTTAGTGACTTGTTGGTTTGTCCAAATATCGATCTCACAGCCGCTGGGATTAAGAAAGTCTTTTTTTCTGTGCAATGTTCGTCTGAAAATAAATCCCAAACTGCCTTGTTTTACTGAAAAAAAAAAAAAAAAAATAATTAAATAAAATAAAACGAATAATTTTTCTCAGTCATTTACACTTTCTATGCATCACACTTACGCTCTACACACACAACTTTTCATTAGCACATCAATTGATAACTTTGATCATCCTTGATTGTTTACTAACCCTGTTTATATTTACTACATTTCATTACGATTAATTTTTAGTAATTTACTCCTTAAAGGCTCTTTGTTTTCCACTAGACGTTTGTCCTTTTGTACCTTTATCTCACTTTGCTACACTCTTTTTTCCTTATGATGCATCTCTAAGGTGTTTACTGCTAGGTGCAGTTTCATTAAAATGCGTTGCATTTACAAAAGGTATTTAATTTCCCTGTGGACTGCGGAGCATTGACTATCTTCCTGACGAGCACATATACTCAAGGTTAATTTCACTACCTAACATTGCTTACAAAAAAAAAAAGAATACACAACATTAACAAACAGATGCTTATGCACATACACCTCACATCCAGAAATAATACTTTACTTTTCTTTTTTATAATTTTTTTAATTTTCCTCGATTATTATTTCTGAAATACAATCTCTTCGTTGTTAAATAATTACTGTAAACCACCCAGAAAATCAGCCATACTGCACATCCACTTTGTTAAATGATTAGAGGCTACCTACTAACTGTTTTATAAAACGAATAACACAACTTCACCTCGGATACTGTTTATAACATTACAGTCAAGTGACATGTGCAAAGTTAAGTTATTAATAAGCTTGAGTGTACTCAAGATTCGTAACTAAAATGGTATAGTTCTACCTGAATATATTAGATTTCTTAATTGTAACTGTTTATATATACTTTAGAACTACAAGAATCCACGCTTAGTTTACAGTTTAAATAACTTTTAACTAAACTTGTACTATTTCCTCATACTAATGACACAGGCTACTACAATAGAAAATAAAAAAAAACTCTACAATAACTATATGTACAATTATAAAAACCTAAAATAGATTACAACTTTCATTAACACTCATTATATATTGCAACATATCACTTCACTTACTGTGACACCCATGTCAAATAATCCCTAACAATTTTATGCAAGTTTTACTGAAATTTTACAGGCTACCAGAGTATTTTGTTGTGAAGGTTACCCAACGTTATCTATAAAAATACGAGCACTGCATGGATTACACCATAAATTGCAAGGTTTCATCAGTGATATTGCAAACAGAGGCTCTGGAATTTCACTGGCGCGGAGTCTTCTGACACCTTTAGAAAGAAGGTTTCCTTCTTTTGACGAGGTAACATAAATAATTATTTATATACTGAGACTCAGTATATAAGTGTTTATTTCAGTGTTTTATCAATCTTTTTCAACATTCACTGTCATTACCAACTAACTTTTAATTACTTATTTTCGCCTAAAGCTTTCTTTAACTTCAATTGTAACCAACGACAATGTTGCTGTAGCTGTCAACCAACGACAATGCTGCTGATGTGTCAAGTACGAGTGCGCTTGATGGTGATGTGAAGACATACTTGAAAGATATGGCAATTGGGCGCAATGGTTGTCCACTGATAAGGTGGAGGCAAAATAAAAGTCAATTTTATTGTCTTGCTAAGCTTGTTCAATCACTTCTGGCAATCTAAGTGTCAATTCAGAGCGTCTGAACTCAACATCTGGGAACATCGTTTCCTTTAAACGCTGCAGTCTTCTATCAGAGCATGCAGAAGAACTTACCTTTCTTCATAAAAATTTATTGAATTTTAGCATTAGGATAAGTATGGTTTGTTGATGATGACATTTTTAAATGAATTGTATGTACAATTTCACTAGCTTGTTGAATAATCTCAAACTCGAACTCGAACTCGATCAAATTTTTTGTAACCTCGATCAAACTCGATTGAAGATAAAAAAACCTAATCTCGCACAGCTCTACTCGCTAATAACACAAACCACATGGTAACTTCTCATAAAACAGAAGATTCTACTCCACTATTAACATTTTCTATGCACCAAATTTACATTTTACACAAACAACTTTTCATTAGCACAACAGTTAACAACTTTAACCATCATCGATTATTGTTTATTAATCCTGTTTATATTTACTACATTTTATTATGATTAATTTTTAGTATTTTACTTCTTAGAGGCTCTTTGTTTTCCACTAGAAATCTGTCTTATTTTACTTTTATCTCACTCTGCTACGTTCTTTTTTACTTATGATGCATCTCTAAAGCGTTCACTGCAAGGTGCAACTAGGGCAAGGAGGGGGGGGGCTGAGTTTTCCAGAGATTTTTTTTTTTTTTTGCTGTGTAAATATATACATTCTGTATGTTTATAACAAGATATATTGGTAGCAGGGGCGAGAATCGCCAAGCCTCCTGAAAATTTACGTAAATATAAAGTTTAATTTAAAAAATAAGCAACTCCGTTAACTATATAAAATAAACATACGTAAAATGTTTGGTAAAGTAATAAATAAAACATCTATTATTAAAAAATAACAAGAAGCGCTATTAACTTAAAGATATTCTTCTAAAAGCACGGAAATATTTGATTTTTATTTATTAAAAAATCATAATTTTTCTTTTTTTTTAAATATTAAACTTTAGATCACAAAACCAAACTCTTAATATAGATCCTAGTGGTATTCCATAAGATTATTCATGTTGTTAGTTTTTCCATAATTATGAGAAATATATTGCTGTTAATTTGACAGGTAGCTATTAAACCATCTAAGGTTCGAGTGTTTAATACCGTAGTTTTGAATTTAATTAATGAAATATAATAATTAAAAGTGTCAAAAGCCTCAGATCAATAAAAACGCCTAAATATTTATTTATTTATAATATTTATTTTCATCAAAAGATTTAAGAATATCATGAACAACATGCACAATTGCTGATTAGTAGAGTGACCTTTTTGAATCCGAATAGTTTATTACAAAGAATGTTATTAATATTTAAGAAATAGTACAGTCTTCTATACATAATATGTTCTAATATTTTTGAGAATTATGGTAGAATTGAAATAGGTCTATAATTTGCGATACAAGTTGAAACTTCAGATTTTAGAACTGGTATAACCCTTGCAACCTAATTATCAGGAAAGGTCCTTGTTCTAAAGAAAGACTGAAAATGTGCAAAAGCAGAGTTTTTAAATAAAAATATTGATTTGTACCATCAATTCTATTACCTTTATTTGATCTTAATAAATTTACAGCATCAAGTAGTTCTTTTTCAGATTATTACTAGAGATTAAGTATGATTATTACTAGAGATTAAGTATGATTATTACTAGAGATTAAGTATGATTATTACTAGAGATTAAGTATGATTCAAAGCTAGTTTTACTGTTTTTTGTTTTTGAGGCTAAACTTTTGAGCCATTAAAGCACATAAATAAAACTAATATTAAAAAAAAGTAAACCAAAATAATTTACTTGAATTATTTTGATTTTTTTTATTTTTTATTGTTTTTGTGATTAACCCCGTTTTAAATTTATTTCTAAGAACTTTAAATTTGTTTGGCTAGAAGTGTTAAAAAGCCTTGTTAGGCTTGTTGTTTGTTAACATTCACATTAATTTTTACGATTCTAAGATATCTTGTTTCGAGTTCCTTGTTAGAAGCTATATTTAAGAATTTTATCATTTATCATTGTTGTTTTTAACCATGAGCGAGAATTTTCTATTTCTCGTGAGAAACGAGAAATATAAAATTCTCGCGAAAAGTAGAACGAGACTTAAATACTATATTAATTCCAAATTAAAAATTATTATAATTTACGAAATGCTTAAAAATTTGTTTTTTTAATTAATTGATATTTTTTAAATTGATATTTTGATATTAAATCTAATTAAAAGTTTAAAATGTTTTTGACAAAAGCAAATTAAATTTTTAATTTGATTTTTAATTAGATTTTTTAATTAGATTTAAAAAAAAAATCTAATTAAAAAATTTTAATTAGATTTTAAATATTTTTAATTAGATTTTAAATACAAAAACTTTTTGTATATAATGGTGCACTTTCGACTTAATTTCATTAGTTTACCAGTGGAATTCAACGTGACACATATTGTTCATATTGAAAAGAAATATTCTTGCCTCATTTCAACGATCAAAAATGTCACCAAGAAAAAAAAAAATCTGGAGATATTTTCAAAAAACGAGTGACGGTGCTGAATGCAAGGCGTGCAAAAAGTCTTTGAAAACAAAAGATGGAAACACAAGCGGACTTCATCGTCACCTCGAAAAAAATCACAGCCAAGATTACGTTGAATATTCTGAAAAAACTGACGACTCTCTTTTTTCTCCTCCTAAGAAGAAACAACGAACCATGGTCGAAATGCTTGAAACAAAGTCCAAATATGACAAAGACAATTCCATTCAAAAACAGTTTGACTCTGCATTATTGAATTACTTTTGCACGGATCTGGCATCCTTTTCAGCAGTCGAAGGAAGAGGTTTCGAGAAATTGTTTGACATTGCAAACCCTAAACTGAGCCTTCATCACAGAACAACATATTCAAGAAAGCTTTCAATTAGGTCAAGAGAAGTTCAAGCTGGAATGAAGAGCATAATAACGGAGATTACGCCAAATCTAAAAAGTTCTGCATTTACTTTTCACCTTTGGGCTTCTAGAGCTCAGGACAGCTACATCTTTTGGACTTTTCATGCTATTGACGAAAATTGGAGACTACATCACTGGACACCCCATTTCCAACAGTTCCCAGGCAGACACACAGGTATCTTAATTGAAGGAAAGCTGGATTCTTTATTAGAAAAACTGAATTTGCCTGCTGATTTGCTAATGTACTGCGTGAACGACCAGGCAAGAAACATGAAACTTGCAGTCAGATTGTCAAAGCGCCTTGACCAATACTTGTGCAACAATCATATTTTGCAATATGCAGTTCGAGACTCATTTGGAATGACTAATGGAATGGATGATGCGTTGCAAACATGCAAAAATTTTGCTTCTTTAACTCACCAGGCAACAGTTGCAGCTGTGTTGCTTGAATCAGAATCAGACGCTCAAGGAATCAATTTTAGACAGTTACGCCAATCTGTTGATACAAGATGGAATAGTGAACTGGATTGCATGGCTTCTGTCCTACATCTAAAGAGTGCAATTGTCAGCTTATGTGCAAATGAAGATATTTTTTCTTCAAAGACCATCAGTGCATCACAGTGGAAATCAATCGAGAGAGCAGTAGAAATTTCGGCACCACTTAAAGAAGCTACAGAAACGTGGTCGGCTGAGTCTATTCCAACAATTAACACTGTCGCCGATTCTCTTTATTTAATCCATGACAAAATTGATCAATTTATTGAGACGGATGGAAAAAATGGCTACGGTGTCTTTTATGCAAAAAACTTGAAAAGCTGCATTGAGAAAAGATTTCCTCTTTGTCACACTGGAAACTTATTGAGTACTGCAGCAAACTACTTAAATCCTGCTTTAAAGGGACTGTACTTGAAGCTCTTCAAAAAATTTCATACAAAAAAACAATGGTTAGCCTCACAGGTTAAGGATAATGTTGAGTGCCAACCTGTTGCCAGAGTTCTTTCAGCAGATTTGTCCCCTAATTCAAAACTGAAGCGCAAGTTAAACGTCAGACTTGAAACACAAGCCAACATCTGAACTGAATCCTATTTTGAGCAAAATGTGCCAGTATGAATATCTCCCTGTTGCCAAAAAAGACTTTCCGATTCTTGATTGGTGGAAATTACATTCAAATACATTGCCAGAACTCTCTTCATTAGCTAGACAAATTTTAGCTATTATAGCAAGTTCAACTAAATCAGAGAGAGTTTTTAGCTCAGGTGGAAATGTCGTCCGATCATCCAGGCACAACTTACACCCAGAAAAAGTAGAAGAAATCATCTTAATCTGAGAAAACACTGTCTTGTTGGAAAAGTTTGGCAAAAAAATTCTGAATTAAAATTTGAAAAGGTTGTTTACATTTGACAAATATCATTTGTGTCTATTTGTCAAAACCATAATTACATTATATTTTTTTTACTTGGATTTTAATGAATTTGTTTTCAAAAATTGTTAAATTTCTCGTTTTGCAATTGCAGGAGATTCCATCTGTATCTCTTAATTCATCTACTGGTGAACTTTTATTGCCGTCATTTATTGACAAAATAATCACCCACCCTTCAGTTATGAATGAATTAAAAACACCAGTAAATTAAGTATAAATGAGGTTAAATAATTTCTAAAAAAAAAAAAAGAGGCTATTTAAACTCTTTGACTTTCTCGAGCACATTAAAAACTCGTTTATTTTAATGAAGCTGGGGATAATCCTTAGCGTTGATCTGAACTATGTCAAAAATTATTGGAATATAAATGAAGACAAAAGACATGTACAAATGGTTCCTGTAAAATTTTTCAACCTGCAGTTTATTGCCTGTAGTTCTATAACGATATTTAAAGAACCCATTTTGGATTTAGATTTATTTGATCAAAGGCTCCAGTATTTTATGATCATCATTTGATACCAAAATGCGGTAAAAATCATAAAGTTTGTCGTATGACTGAAAAAAAACTCAAAGATCAGCAAAAAAACACTTTGCAATAACCAGTGTTAATTTATCTATCGTAATTAGTGAAAGATAGGCACAACATGTTACTTAAATTAACAAGCACAGTATTTTTTTTGGTACAGAAACACATAAAGAAAATAGCGTTGAACAAATTAACTGGATTTGACATCAGAATCTATACGCGCCAATGCTTGTAATTTGCTCTAAATTTAGTCAAAAATCATAAAAAGCGTAACTTCGAACAATCGGCACGAATACTTCTATCAAGAAAAAATAAAAAATAAAAAATTTTTTCATATTAATATGATCTCTACCCTAGAGCTTGGCAACCGGTGAAAACCGCAAACGGTTAACCGGTTTTTAATTCAGTTTTCTCGAAACCAAAACCGGTTGTTTTTTTCTAAAAAAACCCGGTCGTTATTATACATTACTAAATAGATAAATATTTTAAAGATTTCTTGTTTTGAAAAGTTAACAAGTTACGTGGAAAGCACAAATATTGTGAAAGTAGATATAGTTTTAAAAAAAGCACTTTGATATTGCATTTAGTTTTACTTATTTCAATATTTTTTTTTACCAATAATTAATAAATTACATACTGACAAAGCCACACTGAGAGAATCTTTCAAAAATATTTACATTTTAAAATACTTGAAATAATCAAAACAATCCAGGAAAGTCAACTAACACTAATTTTAAGAATTTTGTCAACTTTTTGATATTTTCGTTTGTTGTTTCGTTTTGTTTGTTGTTTAATTTTTTGTTATTGTTATTTAATTATTTTAACTTGAGATTGTTAAATCTCAAAATCATGCACCCGATCTTTGAAATAAAATAGTATTACCAAATTTTGATCCTTCTTTTACTCTTCCAATGGACGCCATTTTAAAAATCTATTAAAAACGTATGTAAGATGTGTTTGTTAAATCTTCAGCATATCATATATTAAAATATTTGTATGTTGTATCTTTGCATTATGTTAAATCTTCAATACAACGATTTAGCTATGAGGACAGCTAGCTTATTTAGCTAAAGACCCACTGGGCCAGTGGTACTGGCTGGTTACTTCAATAGCATATCGTAATAAAAACGCTGTCTAAAAAATTTTGATATGTAGCTACCAATTAGCTATAGATTTGTAGAGATATTGTAGCTAGCTACAAAGCTACGATATGTAGCTAGCGACACATTGCTACAAAATCGCCATGCTAAAAGTTCAATTATTCTCATAAATGTAATAGGCTCAACACTAAAAATCGAATTTTTAAAGATGTTAAAGACATTATAACAAAAAAAAAAAGAAAGAAAAAAAAATCGCTTGAAAATTGCTATAAAGATACCTAGTCGCTGTCTCGTTTCCCACCGCGTAGATTCGAACTAAATTAATAATGAAAAAAAAGATGTAAATATTACTGTACATTGATAAAAATTAATGTTTCAATAATTAATGATTTAGGATTTATTAATTTTAAATTAGGATTTTCAAGTATGAAAATCTTTCTTTTAGTTCTAATTCCAGTGTATCAATCATGTAGGTTATATTTGATTTATACGGCAATAATAAAATTCGCTTTTATAAATTAGTGTAAACCGATTATCCGGTTTTACAATTAAAAAAAAATCGAAAACCGGTTTTTTGAAATTTTCCGGTTTTTGCCAAGCCTTACTCTACGCCACTCATTAGCCGCTCTGCATAAAAATTGGTTGTCAAAGATTTAAATTTAGGCTTCTTAGAAAAATTTACCCCCATTTTGCAAACAATGTTAAAATGGCGTCACATTAATTGGAATGGTTCTTGGGAAATGCGACCAAGCGCGACATGGAGCGATTCAAAAATAGCCATTATTAGCTTAATGTAATTATGCCATAACCCCTTAAGATATAAGATCTATCATAAAATTTTTTTCTAAAAAAGATGTTTTTAACCAAAAACTACCTTGAGAAACAACTAGATAGGATTTAAAAAATACAAAATAATCTATTAGTTGACATAGTTACCAAGTAATTTAGCTAACATCCAAAGTTGTTTAGACCATTCCCGCCAAACTATCAGTAATCGAAAGCATATAGGATGTAAATTTTTGCATATGGTTAACAAAATATAAATCTAAAAACTAGACTAATTTTCAAAAAACCTACGTACCTTCAAAACAGCGTATTAAAAAAAAATAATTTATTTTTCACTTAGACCTCTTATAAATAAAAAAATGTTTTTCCGTAAAATAACTAATTTAAAAGCAGTTATTTATTTGATTATGAACCAAGATCATAAAGGAATTTTTTTTGGTCATTCTCTGCATGACAAATTTTTTTTTTGCGAACAACTTGTTGCTTTTTAGTTGTTTTACCAAGTTTACTAAGTTTTCTTTATTTTGATATTCTGCAAAAATTAAGCGCATGATTTCAAAGTTGTAATTGCATTAGGATTATATTTTTTAATTATTACTTTTAGACCACGTACTTTATAAGATTGACTAATTGGCTTGCAATCTTAAATTTTACCTACGTCCATTGGTATCGCTTGTAACAAATCCATTTGATGCATTTTTAAGTCAATTTTTAAGTCAAGGTTGACTTTTTTTTGTCTGATATTTATAAAATAAAATTGATCATATACTTATATTCTTTTTGACAGGCGCCCCATATTTTTGGTCCTCGTTATGCTATACAACTGAGAGTTAGTACCTTTTCGATGCAATTTTAACTGTTTTTTTACATTTGATCTTGGAATATTCTTTTTAGCTAAATTTATTTAAAACATGTTTAAAAAGTTTGTTTGTAAGAGGGTGTTGTAAAATTAACTACCATTTGTTGTAAAAATACTACTATTTGTTCTTGTCTTAATAAAAAGCCAACACTCTTAGATTATTTGTAGGGGCATTCAAGCTTGAAAAGGATCTCATTTCTGCTACAGCATCTCAAACTCAACTTTTTTCAGCAAATTGTTATTTTAATAATCTAGATCTTCCGTTATTTATGAACGGTAATGTACACAATGAGTCATCTACCTTTCGACTTCTACTCTCACTTCTGATCTTTCTAGGAAACCATATACCAATTTCATTGCAAAATTAGCATTTTCTAAGGTTGCATCTCTTTATCATACTCGCCACTTTTTTACTCTGGGTTCTATCCTTTACCTCTTTAAATCTCAAACTTGTCCTTGTATGGAATACTGTTTTCATATCTGGAGCTGATTTTCGAATAGTGTCCTTTTTCTTTCAGTCAAGGTGCAAAAATGCTTTGTAAACATAGTTGGACCTGTTCTTGCAGCCAACCTCCAACCATTATCACATCATCGTAATGTTGCTTCTCTTTCTCTTTTCTATAAATACTAAATGGGAGCTGCTCTAAAGAGCTTGTGTTTCTTGTGCCATCTACTAAATTTCATACTTGTAAGACTCGTCATTCAAGTAAGTCTCATTCTTTTCTTGCGACTGTTCCTTAGTGCTCAATGAATAAATACTCGCCTAGTTTTTTTCCTCGAACATCAGTTCTTTGAAATTCGCTTGCTTCATCTTATTTTCCTGATTCATATAATTTACAGTTTTTTAAATGTTAATCTTTATATTGTCTGTCAATCTTTATATTGCTTTATAAACTTTATCTTTTTTCTGTTTAAGGATTTGTATTGTATTTGCCGATTGAAAATAATTTACACTCGTAATTTATAAAAACAAATATTTACATGACTGGGGCTTGAAGAAGACAAAATTCATCTTATCATAAAGCCCCCCCCCCCCCCCCCAAAAAAAATGCATATTCATCAAATAAAATGTTTTAACAAAATGCAAAAAATAAAATATATAACGTTTAAAATATTTAGTAATTCAAAGAGTATTTATATTTAAGAACTAATTAGTAAAATAAGATGATATATAAGTATTAATATTACAAAAAGAATTTACAATAACTTTTTTTAATAAAAATTGAAATTATAAAATTTTACAATATTTTTAGTAATTAGTATTTCAAATAATAAAACTTAAAAAAATCGTTTGTAAATTCAAAACTTATAAGATAAGAAATACATTTACAATAGCAGACTATTGTTTAGAATATTAAATATAATATTAAAGAGTAATTAGTAGGTTAATTTTTGTTTTTGTTTGCTAGTTTAAAAAGCTTTTTAGAAGAACTTTAATTCATTTTCATGTATCATCAGTAATTGCTTAAGTTTTGTTTTAAACTGGTTTAAAGAATAATTAGATTTCAGCTCATTATTTAATATTGTATTCCACAGCTTAGGACCTCGGTTAGCAATTGAGAATTTGGTTGCTGAATAATGTGTTTTGGATTGAATGTAATTGTTTTTTGAAAATCTGGTAGGGTATATGTGGTTTATTTTTTCAAAAAGTGAATTAAATAACATTGGTGATATTTTTTTATCAAGTTTAAACATGAAGATAAGAATATGGTAAAGGTTTAGCTTATATACATTTAGAATATTAAGTTTATTAAATAATGTTTGAGTGTGAGAGAAACGGTCTACGTTTGTAATTATCCTTATAGCCTGTTTTTGTTTACTAAACAGTTTTTTTACTTTTGTTGCGTTTGTGCTGCACCAAGCAAGGTTTGCATAATTTAAGTAGCAATGAATTAAAGAAAAATATAAGTTTTTTAAACAAGATAGATTTAAAAACTGCTTGGCTTTATACAAAACACCTATATTTTTTGATATTTTATTTTCAATTAGACCTATGTGGTCCCTCCAGGTTAAATTTTCATCCAGAACCACACCTAAAAATTTTATTGATTGCTCTCTTTTTAATAATGCGTTATCAATAAAAAGAGTTTAAAAAGATGTTTTAAAAAAAAAAATCCGTAAAAACAATTTTTTAAAGGTTGGTAAACAAAGTTAAAGACATTAGGACCTATGAATTTTATTCATAAAGTCTTTATAAAAATATTTTATACTATATCGTCTTACGGTTTTTTTTTCTTTTTGCTATTTTGTATTTACGTGCAGATTAGAGATTTTGTATTTACGTGCAGATTAGAGATTTTGTATTTACGTGCAGATTAGAGATTTTGTATTTACGTGCAGATTAGAGATTTTGTATTTACGTGCAGATTAGAGATTTTGTATTTACGTGCAGATCAAGGAGCTTGGCGATTAGTCAAACTATGTCTTCTTTTTGCCCCTGTGTTTTGTATTTATAATATATTTTATATTTTACAGTTTGAATAAGCTTATAAATGTTTTGTAGATTGGGATTATTTTAGCTAATTTTAGAGCATCAGCAAAATTTCTGTGCTTTAATAAAAGTTTCAGTAAATCAAACAGAGGTCTGATTAAGCTAATTTTATTATAACTTTTTTTTTTTAAAGAAGAATATGTTGCTTCGAGTTCTTTATAGCTTAAATCATTATCGCATTATTTCGGGAGTTTATGCGTGTTTTAAATGATTCTGATTTTGGTATTATTTTATTAGCAAGTTTTGGACCAACATTTTTGAAATATATGAATTCTTTTGAGATTTTTGACAGAAAATATTAATATTGTAATATAAATATGGTAGTAAAGAATTGTTTTATCTTTTTCGCTATTTTGTTAATTATGAACCATATTTTTTTGATGTTAGTCTGGCCTTTTAAAATTAGCGTACTATAATACATCTTTATTTTGCATTTTTAGTTAAGTAACAGTAATTAAACTTATATAATTTATACTTCTGATCACTTTTAGTGCTTTTTTTTTCTTAATTTTTTGTACAGGCTTTGTTCCTTTTTTCTTTTTGAGCATTTTGATAAATTAAGCCGGAGGAGGATAAAAACTATACAAACAAAATTGAAATATGGTGTGAAAAGTTTTTAAGCTTTTGTTAAATCAGTTCTTAATAGTCCCTTAAATGGAATATAATTAAATCTTCCTCAAATTGGTCGAATTTTTAATTTTCTAAATCCTTACTGAATAAATACTCCATCAAAATAAAAAATACTCTACCATTCCCAAAAGTGGTACAATGGCACCGATTGACTGGATAGCTTGTTGTATATGAACTATTGGGGTACACGAAGACTGCACATTAAACGATGTTTGGTTTTTAGGTGAACAGATTTTTTGACTAACATGAAACTTTGCATATACATTTTTTTTATTGATATTATTTTTTTAATTATACCTTTGTGTTTTTATTTGCATTTTTATATTTATTTAGATCGAATTAATTAAAAGTCTGCTTTAATTTTATTGAAAATTATTTTTTTTCATCAAATGAAATCTGTCTCACTATGACCCAGGTTTTGGGGAAAGTGAGACAGGGTAGTTGTTGCCATTTTTAATTTAATTATGTACCAATGCAACAACCACAAATATCACCACAAATATTTAAGAGATCATTAGACATACAATGTGCTAGTAGCCTGCAAAATTTCTTGTTGTGAAACGTTATTCTTCTCAAGTTATGAACATTCTCCCTGAAAGTGTCTCGCTTTCCCCCAGGTTACCCTACAATTGAACTCTTATAATTCGAACTACTTAAATTGGAAAGATAATTTCTTTTCTATAAACTCTTCAAACAAATTCTTTTGTCTCTAGAGAGTTTAGTGGGTAGGATTGAACTTCTATAATTCAAAAACTCTTAAAATTTGAACTTATTTTGAAACCCCTTGAGGATTCAAGTTAAAAGACTGTTTAATTTGAATCAATTTCAATTGAGAAGTTGTAAATATACGTAAACATATTTCATTGGACAAATATCATAAAAATATATTTTTATGATATTTGTCCAATGTACAATAAAAGTAGTTAATTTTAAACATTTTTATAATTCATGTACCATTAAAATATATTTTTATGGTGCATGAATAGTAAAAACGTGTTTTGTTGATCCATAAATTATTAAAACATGTTTTATTGGTCCATAAACTATGAAAATATAGTTTATTGGTCCGTAAATCATAAATCCTATTTTATTGATTCATAAATCATAAAAACATATTTTATTGATCCACAATTCATACTTGTAAAATAATGATAGTAACTTCCCAGCCGGCACAACTCAGAAAAAAAGTTATGCTTGGTTTCTATTGCGTGTTCAAAACCTTCTAAATCAAAAAGAATTACACATGTAAAAAATGGTTTTCATTACGTGAAATTAACTACTACTATTTACCATAAATACCAGTAAAAAAATATTTATGGTTTTACCGTTACGGAAACGTAGTATTATATTAAAATATGTTTCAGAAACCACTGATAAATACATGTAATATTTAAATTTGCCTTTGAAACCTCAAAAAACACGTGTAAAACTCGACTAAAATTGCCTGTAACATACATGTGTTTTAGGTTTGCGCCTGGATCTTGACAAACACGTGTCTGTACAGGTTTTAATTCCAAAAAAGAAACTTGATGTGCCGGTTGGGTTTTTAGAGTTAAAAAATTAATTTGATAAAGTAATACATTATTTACTTAGTATTGCAATACATTGATAGATGCTCCATTCATCCAACTTGAAAATTAAAACACCCAAGAGTTTTGCTGTTACTTTTTCTTTAGTTAAAATATTACTGGTACAACTCTTTTGAATAAAAAATTATGCCATTTAAAATATTTTGTTATTTCCTTGTCATATCTAAAGTTATCTCCTGTTTAAGATTACTACGATTCCGGTTCAACTTGGTTTATCATTTTGATTTGATTTTTTCTAAGTTTTGTTAATTCAAACTAAAATTCTCGGAAAAAGTCTATTTATAGTTTCATATATTTAAAATTTTTCAAATAACAAGCAGCTTCGATTGCATGTACTTTTTAAAAGCTTAAACCTTCAAGTTTGTTATTTTTTATAACTATCCATTGTTTGGTTTTTGTAACTGAAACATATAAAAGAGCATTAACGTACTGTTCAAATAGATTTACAAATTTTAGTTCTGTTTAAAAATTTTATTTGTTTTAAATCCAAACAAAGAACTTGACACTAGCAATATTTAATACACTGATTTTATACGCTATTTAATACACAGAAATTTATCTGTATATCTATAAATATCTATAATTAACAGATTTCGAATCTCAACTCAGAAATCCAAGCTTATAATACAAGCAAGAAGTTCTGAATCAAGTTTTTAATTATTACATTTAAGGTTTGTGATCTTGGATATAGAAAATATTAATTGTAGATTAACGTGAGCTATACTTTAAAGAAATGAATTGCAACTCGATGAACTTATTGGCTACTTCAATGTAACTTCAGTATACTTTTAATAATTGCCAGTTAAATTAATAATAATGAGTTATAAATAACTAGTTAAGTCATATTAAATTTTTTTGTATATATTATAAAAATAATCATAGATTAATAATAATAAAAAGCCTAAATTTTAGAAGTAATTTTTAATTCATTATACCTTTTTTTGTTGTTATGATAAAGTATTCCAACACAACCTCAAGGTTAACTCACGGAGCACCGCAGAATAGCCTAAGTAGGAAATTTTTATTTTCCCGACTGCAAAGGAAAATGAAACATAGAAGTTTTGATTTCGATGTCATCTCTGTACTTTATATGTATATATATGTATATATATATATATATATATATATATATATATATATATATATATATATATATATATATATATATATATATATATATATATATATATACATATATGTATATATATATATATGTATATATATATATATATATATATATGTATATATATATATATATATATATGTATATATATATATATATATATATATAATATATATATATATATATATATATATATATATATATATATATATATATATATATATATATATATATATATATATATATATATATATATATATATATATATATATATATATATATATATATATATATATAGGGTCATTTCGGATAAAGCGAGCCGGTCGCCTAAATATTGCAATTTTACGAAATCAAATTATGCTTTCGATTTATAACAATTTATTTAATATTAGTTATTCATTATAAAGTCTAATAAATATTTTAAAAACAGTTGCTAAGCAATTATTTTCGCGATGGTATAATTATAATCATTCGAGTAGTAACAAAACGTTTTTTCGCTTTGAGACCTTATATTTTGTTTAGCTTCAATTAAGAAAAGTGAGTATTTCATATTTGACACTATTTATAGTAAATATGATTGTAATATTAGTAATATGAGAAACTATTTCAAAAAATACAGTGTTGATATGTATTTGAGCGATGATAAAGTTTTTTAATCGAATTTTCAACCTGGCTCGGTTTTGCATAACTGTTAGATAAACCGAGCCAAGGGCATTCAGGTAAACCGAGCCATTGGCTCACTTTTCCAAAAATTGCAATAATAAATAAATGTAAAAAATATTATAAATTTTTTTGCTTTTTGACCCACACGAATTGTTAATTTATTGGAATTTTTTATGATATTTTTACAGAATGGTACGTTATCAACCGATCACGGCCCGAAGAAGCCAAAAATCTCAAGGAAAACAAAAATTGTCCGAGCAGGTACCGGCAATTCGAGGACAACATCGAAGTCCAAAAAAACTGCCGATGCCTCAAAGTCATGCAGGCACAAAACTAAATTTATGGCAAAAAGGAAATATGGCTGGTGCTATGGAAGAATACAGAAAACAAGAAGAAAAACCTTTAACTGAACGGTTGTCAATACGGCTGATAGCGAGAGCGTGGAATGTGCCATATGAAACTTTGAGGAGGAGATTGTCAGGAAAAGTGAGCAAAGTGGAAAGTGCTTCTGGGAGACCCACAATTCACCTGAACAGCCACCTGTACCTAATGCAGCTATGAATTTGCAGTTGATTTCTGTGACCGAATCCGTTGACATAATTAATCTGAATGAAATGCAATTGCCAGATATTTCAAATAGTTCTAGTGCTAAACTTGATGATACAGCTAATAAAGATAATATTAATGCATCTATTTCTAATACTAGCCTAGATAAGCAGCATGAGCAACATGTCAATACTGATATTGCTGGTAGTACTTCTTTACCTACCACTGATGAAAATGCAATTGTGTCAACTGAACAAGCAGACCTCGATGTGTCTTTCGAAAAATTGATGCCAGTGCCACACAGAGATCGACCACAAAGCAGTCGGCCACGTAAGAAACCACCATCTTATGAATTGACATCAGAAGAAAATGTAGCATTTATTCAAGAAAGAACCAAACCAATAACAAAAAAAGCAGCTAAAGAGAAAGAGACCAGCAAAGGAAAGAAACAGAAGAAAACTGTTATACAGAAGGTTATAAAGAAAAAGAAAGAATCCAAAAAAGAAAAGAAACAAAAAGAAGAGGACATTTGCAAATATTGTGGGTTTGCATATGGTGAAGCAACTGATCCTCTCATTGATGATGAATGGATTGAGTGTGACGCGTGCCGTGATTGGTTACATGAGAGCTGTATCGAAATAACTGTGCGTGGACAACTATGTGCTGATTGTGTTCAAACAACAACTAAGTAAATTAACTCTAGTTAAGACTTGATATTTTGCATTTTGTACTGCATCATTTATCTGCAGCTTTAGCAGTATTATTTTTATTAGACTAGTCGCTGACATTTTTATATTGCTTTTGTTCTTTAAATTTTTTGCATTGTATGCATTTGAGGTTAATGTTTGCAAACTTTTAATACCAGTTTACTATATCGTAGGTAATAAAGTTAATATTAATATAGTAAATATTATTTGTAATAATACTTCCAATTTTGTAAATTTTTGTCTGAAATAAAAGCTAAATGGCTCACTTTAGAATAATCATATAAGCTATTGGCTTGCTTTACCAATAATGGTGGCTCACTTTATAAATTTGTTAATATAAAGCGAGCCTTTCCTATGTATCATATATAGTTTACTTGGCTCACTTTTTATTAGTGTGGCTCACTTTACATTATATCATAGTTTAGGTATCTGTTATAGAGTTTTCTAGTACAAGAAGTATTAAGATATCTCACATAGTTATTAATACACACTGATTTTAGTTTTATTGGCTCGCTTTATCCGAAATGACCCTATATATATATATATATATATATATATATATATATATATATATATATAATATATATATATATATATATATATATATATATATATATATATATATATATATATATATATATATATATATATCTATAGGTATGTATGCATATATATATATATATATATATATATAATATATATATATATATATATATATATATATATATATATATATGTATATATACATATGTATATATATATATGTATATATACATATATATATGTGTGAGTGTGTGTGTGTGTGTGTGTGTGTGTGTGTGTGTGTGTGTGTGTGTGTGTGTGTGTGTGTGTGTGTGTGAAGGGTCCAAGACAAATCCAGTAATGTCACATATCAACAATTTTTAAGTTATTATCCCTAATATGTTGTGGGTAACTGTGTTACCCACAACATATTAGGGATAATAACTTAAAAATTGTTATTATCCCTAATATGTTGTGGTGCATTTTTAAAAATATGGATAACAAAAAAAAAAAAGTTGTCGTATTAGCATTTACGTCGCTAATTTTTTCATAAAATGAGCTTTTTAAAACCACATTATTTTGAAATGGGGCAAGTTGGGGCAGCTAACTTTTTTAGTTTCTTATAGAATGATACAAACTCTCTTTAAAAAAAGAATCAGCTTCGCGAAGGAAGTCTAAGATAAAAAGTCCTGGCACTATAAAAATCAGTTTAAACTCCTTACAATTGCATTTTTTAAATGCATTTCTTACACCGTGTATAAATGCATTTCTTACACCGTGTTAAATGCATTTCTTACACCGTGTATTTTCAGAAAAAAATACAAAAAACAAGTTTTTATTTTTGATGTATTTAAACTTTATGTTATATGGCACCAAGACAAATTGGTGAGTTGTTTTTAACAATACAGTCGAGTAACAATATTGTAGAGAACTATATAATAAATGTAGAGGAAATTTGTTCCCATCCAAAGGAAGTCATTATCAATGGGCTTTCGCAGTTTAAAGAGGCTGAAGTTTTTAAATTAAGAGTCGAATTGTTTACAGAAATATTAGAGCGTTTTGACATGGAGCAGTTCTCGTTGCTAAACATTATTCTAGACGCAGAAGACCCAGTGAAAAAAAATCTTAGAAAGCGGTATAAGATAATAACGTGTCTTGATGATATTTATCTGATGTCGATTACTATAGCGGAAAATCAACTCCATAAGGACTTCAATAAATTGCTTTCTAACTCCAAACAAGTTAGTCCACAAATTTATCAATCATCAGATATAAATATGACATCGATCTTAAAAGAAATTATCGATCGCTTAAAGGCATTACAATCGGAAAATAAAAAAATCATGGCAGATTTGCATTTATTACAGGAAAAATACGACGCAATACAAAAAACAAATAGCGAAATTGTGAAAATTCAATGTGCGTCACAATCTGTTAACGCAAGTAACAGTAAACCACAAGAAGTTTTAAAATCTATTGTTTCAAATTCAATAAATTATCATTCCGCAAACCAAATAAATACACTGCAAGATGTTCCTGTATGCTCCATTGCAGAGGATTCTAGTTTGAAAGTTGATTGTAGAAATAAAAGTAGAGATTCCTACGCAACCGTGGTTAAATTGCTTAAGCCTGAACCGCAAAAAGAAAACGAATTTATAGCAGACTATCAAGATTTCAAAGTGATAGGAAAAAATAATAGAGTCATAAATAGCCAAATAGATAAGCAGAGGATAAAACCCGTCTTTGGTAATAAAGTCGTTAACAACAGAAACTCGATTGCAGGGCAACGTATTATTCGAGAGTCTTATATATTTGTAGGCGGTGTTTGTAATTCCTTATCTGAAGAAGATCTTTCAAACTACATGAATAAAGAAATTGGTATTACGCCATTAGACATTAAGCTTAACAGAGAAAACATGTACAACCGATCCTTCAAAGTGAAAATTAAAAGTAGCGAAAAAGGAATGGTACTTAAACCCGATGTTTGGGATAATAACATTATTGTCAAACCGTTTAGAATGCACCGTGAAACACTATCAATCAAAAAAACACATCAAAATATTGAAAAACAATTGCCACAATTCTTAAATCACTCTACATCATTCATGCAACAATCAAATTATAAATCATAATGGGAGAAAAAGAATTAAATTTAACTAATACAATATTAACACTTTGTGCGTTTAACTGTTAAAGTTTTAAATCGAACTCGTATTATATCTCTAAATTATTAAAGTATTTCGATATTATTTTTATTTCGGAGCACTGGCTGCTAAACATCGAGAGTTTTCTGTTAGATAATGTTGCATTACTAACACATAATGTTATCTTTCATGCGGCAGAAAAAAATACACACGGTAGACCGTATTGAGGAAACGCATTCTTTATTAAAAAAGGTATGTCGTCTTTTCATATAATACATGAGGATGAAAACATTCTTGCAATAAAAGGCACAATAAACAAGCGTCACTTAATTTTTATTGGGGTTTACCTTTCATGCTGTCGTAACAATAATGAATCGTACGATAAATATTCTTCTCAACTACATACAATTACTTCAATCATGAACAACTATGAGGATGAAGCAGAATGTATTATATCTGGAGATTTTCAGTCATTTCCTTATAAAATATATGATTTAGAATTTCGTAACAACAAAACACGAAACAATCTTTCAAAACATCTCACAAACTTTATTAAATCAAATGAGTTGGTTTTTGTCGATATAGTCAATGGTGCTGGTCCTACCTACACCTATCAACATAAAACTCTTTTAAATTCTTCTTACATTGACCATATAGCATCTTCAAAAAATACAGAACTATGTTTTACAAATTGTCAAGTTATTCCCCCTTCACCGTTTAATAATAGTGATCACCTTCCGATATCCACAAGTATCAACCTTAGAGGTAGCAGCTTATCTAACGAAATAAATAATACAATGAAAAAGTATGATTCAGTTCCAAAACATGCATGGAAGAATGAAAAGTTTATTGATTTTTATAATCATAATCTATCTATAGCTTTTAGCAATTACACATTTATAGATGAAAAAATAGAAGCAGAAATTAAAATCACATGTTCCAAAATCAAAAATGCAGCTCTCTTGGCAGTTAAACAGTGTTTTGGACAACAAGTGACATGTAAGTATTCAAAATCTTGGTGGACATCAGAGCTTAAAAGATGTAAAGATAACCTATCCTTTCACTATAAGCAATGGCAAAAATCCGATTATAACAAGTCAGTAGAATGCGTAGTCTACAAAAGATATATCTATTCCCGAAAAAACTTCCGTAAAGCTGTTAAAGCAGCACATAACAAAAAAATCTACGAAAAAACTAAAAATATCGAATATCTACGCAATACTAATCCTCAAAAGTTTTGGGACAATATTCGCAAAATAAAAAACAAAAAGAATACTCGACTCTTTACAATTAATAACTTGCAAAACAAAAATGAAATCGTTGAAGAATTTAGCCATCACTTTCAAAAAATACTTAATACGCCGCAATGTACAAATAAAGAATTTAATCCTCAACAAATTCCACATATAAGTAAAGAGCCTAATTCAAAGTTTATTTCAACAGCTGATATTGAAAAATGTATTTTAAATCTTAAAAATAATAAATCCTACGATTGTTTTGGAATAAGTGCTGAACATCTTAAAAACTCTCGCAGTAACAATCTTCTAATGTTACTCGCTTCTTTTTACAACAGCATGTTAACAAATGGAAAGGTTCCCAAATGTTTATCAACAGCCACAATTATTCCATTAGTTAAGTCTTATAAAACATCACTGGAAAATCCAAATAACTACAGAGGAATCAGCATTCTACCTATTTTTACGAAACTTCTCGAATATCTTATTGTACATATATGTCCAGATATCACAGAGAGTCATTCACATCAATTTGGGTTTAAAAAAAATAGCTCTACCCTTCACGCAGAATTTCTTCTGAGTGAAACAATAAAACACTATAATCATAACAATTCACCTGTATATATATGCAGTTTAGATGCTAACAAAGCTTTTGATAGTTGTAACTGGGATTTACTATTTGAGAAACTATATTATCAGAAAAAAATCCCACTATCGGTAGTTCATACCATTTCATCGTTATATCGGTCAGGTACTGCTAATGTATCATATCTTGGATGCACATCAGAAGAGTTTAGGTTGTCTCAGGGAGTTCGACAAGGGTCCATACTTTCGCCTCATCTTTACAATATTTATACTGAAAATCTTTTAGAGAAAATTGTCTCAGAATCCAAAGTAGGAACTTCAATAAACGGAGTATACACTGGTGTCATTGCGTATGCAGATGATATAATTTTGCAAAGTTCAACTATATCTGGTCTTCAAAATCTTATTAACATCGTCCAAAAGTATGTAATATCAAACTTTATCAAACTAAATGCAGAAAAAACGGAATTTTTAATATCTGGAGTAAGCTCGATCATCAATAACGTGATTTATGTTAACGATGCTCCTATTAAGTTTCAAAGCAATTTAAAACATCTTGGTTTCCTTTGGGATAATAAGAACAAAAATATGACGGCAACACTCCAAAAAACGAATATAAATGAAAGGATAACGCAATTTTTATCTGTTGCAAAAGCACTTATAAGAAACGGAATTCGCTTCTGCCAGCCTGCTACGATTATTTATTTATTTAATTCCCTAGCTATTCCAACGCTATTATACGGACTAGAACTGGGTGGTTGCAACAATAAGTTTCTACAGAATATTGATAAAGTTGGACGATCTGTCTTAAAATCATTTTTTAATATTTCTAAGCATAGTAAAAATTACCTCCATTCTTTTTTCAAAGTAGACTCTGTATCGAACATTCTTATTTATAACAAATTAAACTTATTTATCAGGCTACTTAATGACCCCATATGTTACTCCATTATAATGACTCAGTTGCCGTGTATAAATAACCAAAGTTTATTTGTTGGTGAGATATGGCTAATATGCAAGCAATTTGGTATTAATATGCTGCAATGTATGATCGAGGGCAATAAAATTAAAACTGCACGCCCTAAGGAAGTGTTAGATGCCAATATCACCGCAATTTTAAAACAATCTGTCCAATTATGGAATTTAAAGGAACAAAGACTTATATTTAGAACTTTGATGGAAGAAAATATTCCAAGAACAGTACAAGAATACACATAGCATTTTCTTTATTTGTTTTTTTACCTACAATTTATGTAATTATTGGGTGTTTAAAAGAATATATATATATAAATACATATTTCAAATATTTTCATAATTTAAGATAAAGTTATCTATTATCTTTGTATATATAGAAAATTAAATTATAATGTTTTGTATTTAGGGAGAAAATCAAGATTTAAAAATGATAAAATTTTAATGATAAAAAAAAGCTGTTTTTCGGTCACTTTCAAACATAAATTAACGTTTGAATCTTTTATTTCAGAACTTATTTTTTTATACCGTTAAAACCATAAGAAACTGTAGAAAATAGTTAGCTAATAACATTATTTAAATTGCGTTACTCAAAAAACTGTATTTTGGCCAAACTTTAAGTGTTTTTAAATTACTGTGCATAGGTTTAACAAATCTGCGTTTAAAGATGCCGTCGTTACTCGTTGAGTTGTAATCAATTGTAACTTGAGTAAATAATATTTTTTACATTCTTCTGTTTTTCTGTATTTAATAAGTTTATAAGTTATATGTTTTTTATAATGTAATGTATTTAATATAATTTAAAATAGACTGACATAAACAACTAGACATAATTGTAATAGCTAGAATATGATAAATTTATGCATTTTATAAAGCATCGTAATATGATATTATAAGAGATTTTGGTCTCGAAAATTAAATCTTGGTTTCGAGATGTCTCGAGACTCATATTTAACTGTCTTGGATTCTTGGTCTTAGTCTTAATATTGAGTTACAGTTTCTTGGTCTTAGTCTTGGTCATGGCCTTTTCTGCTTTACGTCTCTAGATATTATCATATTATGACGCGTATATTTATCTTATTCTAGCTATTACAAATAGCTTTGCTCACTTTGCATAACTTTCAATTGTATAGAAAGTCAAATGTCAAATGAACCAGTTTGATTTTTAATGTTTTTTTGATTACAACAAATACTTTAGTTTTAATGTACATTAGATAAGCAGTGTATTAGATAAGCTTAGATAAGCAGTGTATTAGATAAGCTTAGATAAGCAGTGTATTAGACAAGCTTAGATAAGCAGTGTATTAGATAAGCTTAGATAAGCAGTGTATCAGACAAGCTTAGATAAGCAGTGTATTAGACAAGCTTAGATAAGCAGTGTATTAGATAAGTTTAGATAAGCAGTGTATTAGACAAGCTTAGATAAGCAGTGTGTTAGACAAGCTTAGATAAGCAGTGTATTAGATAAGCTTAGATAAGCAGTGTATTAGATAAGCTTAGATAAGCAGTGTATTAGACAAGCTTAGATAAGCAGTGTATTAGATAAGCTTAGATAAGCAGTGTATCAGACAAGCTTAGATAAGCAGTGTATTAGACAAGCTTAGATAAGCAGTGTATTAGATAAGTTTAGATAAGCAGTGTATTAGACAAGCTTAGATAAGCAGTGTGTTAGACAAGCTTAGATAAGCAGTGTATTAGATAAGCTTAGATAAGCATTGTATTAGACAAGCTTAAATAAGCAGTGTGTTAGACAAGCTTAGATAAGCAGTGTATTAGATAAGCTTAGATAAACAGTGTAGTAGATAAGCTTAGATAAACAGTGTATTAGATAAGCTTAGACAAGCAGTGTATTGGATAAGATAAGATGACTAATGTGCAAAAGATAACTAGTACTATTTTTTTATATTTTTTTTTAATGGCTTAAGTTTGCATAAAAATGTTTGAAGTTAAAATATTTATATATGGTAAATGTTTGTTGAGTTTTAAAACGCTTTATTATATAATGAATATTTAATTTAATTTTAGTTCTGTTAAGCTGTTTTTGTCTCTTTGGTTGGCGCCACCATTCTAGTCGGGATTTTGTTAGCGACCAGATCTAATAGGGATATTTATGTTTTTTCTTTACTATTAAACAGCAGAATTTTTAGTTTGCGTATAAATCCTTTTATTTTTACTTTATTATTTTATCTAAACTACGACATTATAAGCCGACATTATAAGCCGACAGGGTTGACTGGAGGTTTTAATAATGTTGTTCATCATTCGTATCCTTTATAACATGTCAGTTTTTATATGCATTTAATATTTTTTTAAATAGTTCAAAAGCTGTCCAATTGCAATGGCGAATCAAGTTCGAATTAACCTGAGAAGATACAAGGGTAACCTTAGGGATTCAACTTGTAATGATGTTTCAAGAACAGTACCGTAGTCCGTTCTTGTTACCATAGTTTTTCTTTTAGTATGAAAAAAAAAACTACGATAAAGTTTTAAAAATATCGGAAAGGGAAGTTAATTCATGCGCAAGATTTTACTTCACAATTAAATGTAAGCATATAGTAGCAATGTTTATAAACAATACACTTTTAATAATAGGGTAGAGCGGGGCATATAGAGATACTTAAGAAACAAATGCTATTTGCGGATAAACCAATCATAGTTAACATTGTTTTTTATAAGTTTCCTGAAACTCATTGATATAAGAAAAAGAAACAATGAAACAAAAGTTTATAAAAATATGAAAACCAAGGTAATGAAACTCATTGATATAAGAAAAAGAAACAATAAAACAAAAGTTTATAAAAATATGAAAACCAAGGTAATGAAACTCATTGATATAAGAAAAAGAAACAATAAAACAAAAGTTTATAAAAATATGAAAACCAAGGTAATGAAACTCATTGATATAAGAAAAAGAAACAATAAAACAAAAGTTTATAAAAATATGAAAACCAAGGTAATGAAACTCATTGATATAAGAAAAAGAAACAATAAAACAAAAGTTTATAAAAATATGAAAACCAAGGTAATGAAACTCATTGATATAAGAAAAAGAAACAATAAAACAAAAGTTTATAAAAATATGAAAACCAAGGTAATGAAACTCATTGATATAAGAAAAAGAAACAATAAAACAAAAGTTTATAAAAATATGAAAACCAAGGTAATGAAACTCATTGATATAAGAAAAAGAAACAATAAAACAAAAGTTTATAAAAATATGAAAACCAAGGTAATGAAACTCATTGATATAAGAAAAAGAAACAATAAAACAAAAGTTTATAAAAATATGAAAACCAAGGTAATGAAACTCATTGATATAAGAAAAAGAAACAATAAAACAAAAGTTTATAAAAATATGAAAACCAAGGTAATGAAACTCATTGATATAAGAAAAAGAAACAATAAAACAAAAGTTTATAAAAATATGAAAACCAAGGTAATGAAACTCATTGATATAAGAAAAAGAAACAATAAAACAAAAGTTTATAAAAATATGAAAACCAAGGTAATGAAACTCATTGATATAAGAAAAAGAAACAATAAAACAAAAGTTTATAAAAATATGAAAACCAAGGTAATGAAACTATAGAGTAGCAAAATGTTTACAGTTTGCAGGTGGGTGTGGCAATGCTAGTTTGCAGGTGGGTGTGGCAATTTGCAGTTTACAGTTTGCAGGTGGGTGTGGCAATGCTAGTTAAAAAGCAGCAGTTATTCGTTAACTATAAATCTTTAAAAATAATAAAAAATGAATGAACTTTATTAATTAAACATATTCAGACTTTAAGTCTCAAAAAAGTAACATACCCATACAAATTACACGCCCATACACCCATACACCACAAAAAAAAGGAATAACAGCTAAAATGAAAAAAACTTTTTGTGCTTCATATTCATTCTTAAAACAAACAAAAAAATTCTTAATAAACAAACTAAAAAAATTGTTCTAAAATTTAGATAGGGGAAAACTAGTATACATTATTAAGTTGGTAACTACAACTAACTTTGAAGTTAAACAAAAAATATTATGAATCACATCAATCACACAGAAAATTTTCAAAAATGTTATCAAATAATAAATATATTATATGGTAACATTTTTGATAAGTTGGCTTCTTAGCATAATATGCCAATGTAGAGCAAATTTAAATATGCCATATGTATAATCAGCTTTTCGAATTTAATCAGCTTTTCGAAGTTAATAGCTAAAACTGCATTTCATCCCATTTTGGATAATTGATCTTTTTTTTATAATTTTTTACCGTCGTTAAACACTATTAACAACATTAAACATTATTAATAATCAAAGTTAAGTTATAAAAAAAAAAAAAATTCTTTGAATTTATTACTAATATTGCTTTTCTAAATAATGATAATAATATTTTAGATTAAAAATAAAATCATCAAACTGTAGACAAAATGGTAGTAATATAGTTAATTATATAAATAACTTGTTGTCCCGATGTACCCCACAAAGTCACTTTACTGAAATTAAAACTATTCAAAAAGTTCAATTCTAGATACTTTTTTAAAACCAGATTCTAAAAAAAGATAAAAAATTCTGTCTGAAAAATATAGACCTTCTCATAAAAAAAGAAAATCATCAATAGTTCAAGATAAATCTTTTTTCTTAAGAAAAAAAGCAAATTTTGTGTCCCGTTATACCCCACTGTCCCGATATGCCCCACCCTACCCTACTATTATTTTTATTTGCTTATATTTAATTAATGTGAAGTGTTTGTCTAAAATAAAAATAAATTAGTTTATGCGCACACTTTTATATTTATTATGTTTTTACATTATTATAATTAATAAAGTAAAAACATAATAATAATGTTTTTACATTATTATAATTAATACAGATGAGGAGGCTACTTAATTGTGGTTATAACCCTCTCTCAACTCTATAACTCCGAAACACGAACCTTGACGAACAAGGCCGCTGCGCGGAGAAACAAGTTGAGCGCGGTACTACCAGGGACGTGGTGGCGATCGAACTCGGAACCTCTCGCTTATGAAGCGAGCGCACTACCACTACACCACTACCGCATTTATATGTAATACTATATTTATACATCTAAGTAACACTCTATTTATATATGTAAATCTTTTTATTTTAACTTTACCATTCTATTTATATAAATCTGCGCTTACTGACTGCACCACAAGTTCGAACAGAACATATCAGATGATCAACCAACTGTTAAAAATAAATTCACAGGTAAATGAAGTTTTAATAGAAGTAGGTATATATTATTATTTATGTTATTAGTACATACAAACAGTTTAAGGGATTTAAAAATTCACAAAACTGATTTAAACTAAGAAAAGAAGAGCAGCAGTAAAAAAAGTTCTTTAGTCATTATTGAAAAACAAGACAGGATATATGGTAAAGGTTATATTCTCTCTTTTAAATCATATCACAAAAACATGGAGAAAGGGACAAGGTAGAAGCGATGACAGCTCTCAGTTATTATAACTGTTATTAGTAAACTTTAATTTCAGATTTTTTTCTTAAATTTAGGAATTGACACATTCAAATCAAGTGAATGGATTTGGCTTCAAAACATTTCCTCACTTTTAGAATCCTTCGCAGTTCAAACGGATGTACTTCAAACCGATACTCAATCCCTTTCACAGGTTCTACCATCTATACTCAAGTTAAAATACCATTTGCATGAACATCTTACGAACAAGACTTTGTAAGCGAATCTTCGTGGAGATCTACATCGAAAGTTTAAGTTAAACGTCACGAAGAGCTTTAGATTCTTGTCACATAAAATCTTTTTAAATAAATAAATAATTAATAACCAAGGCAATGCACAGTGGGCCAGGTGGTAAACAAAACCTCAAAAAAAAAATCAAAATACTTCCAATTACTTAGTATATTATGTATATAAGAGCATAATGTATGGTTTAAAACATTATTTGTAGTTTGATAGTACATCATAAATGTACAATTATCATTTACAATTGAATATATTTAGAAATTTATTTATTAATTTTTATAATAAATATATCATTTATAACTATAACAACGAATAACTTTTAAATTATTTAACGTATGCAAAATTAATTGACACATTATTAAAATTTAATTTTATAGCTTTACGAAAAATACCACCACAAACTCCAAGGTCTTGTATTAAACTCACTGTTTCATTTTGTAATATAAAGGTAAGATTTTTATTTATAATATTAAAATATTATATTAAAAGTGGCGCATATAGTTTACAACCTGCTGGATCAGCCTATTTATGTTAAAATAAGTTAATACAATACATGTACAGCCTGTCGGTGCTGTTTAATTCTGCTCTTAGCTGCCTCTTTAGGTTTGGTAAACATTTAAAAAAAAATATTGTCGTAAAATGCTATTCGCGACAAACCTATTTTTTTGGTTTTAGTCAATAATAGGTGCTGTGCTTATTATGCTGGCCTAATTAAAAGTAGCTGAAATGAAAATAATGGCCATATTCATGTTATATTAGTTTATAGTGGTTGCAATAATAATGTTAAAATTATTTTTTTGCAGTTCATATGAAGATAAGTGATGTCCATAAACGTATACGGCATGACCAACTAAAGCCTAGTGATAAATCATTTTCTTTGGCTATAGAAGCTATTCTAGTCTCTGTGAATTTGGGTTCTACTGTATGTGCTGCGTTAAAAGTATGTCAAAAGAAATGGAAGGATGCAAACCGGGGAAATATAAAATTTGAAAGTAAAAATGAAAATCGGTTGGCTCAAGACTTTAAATCTACACACAGTAAATATATATCCGAGTCTGAGAATTCTAGTCAATCACATAAGACTGGTGGAAGACCAAGTTGTTCCTTTGAAGATGCATCTGATAAACCCAAAAGAAGAAGACTCAATGATGTTATAAATAATTTTACTACTGATGAGTTGCTCCACTCAGCAGGGCTTAAATTAAGAAATGAGTTCAATTATGAGGCTGCCAAGCAAGTTGCTAAGATATCAGAACCTTCTAGTCAATTTAAAAAGTATACACCTAATGAAGGTCTGGCATTAATTATAGACGGTGGCATGTCAAAATCAACCTACCAACTTATTAGAAATGGAGCTGAAGAACGTGACTGCCATATATATCCTTCATATAACAACATAAGGTTGTCCAAAGCTAAGTGCTATCCAGAGAACATCTTTGTTGATAATTATTCAGCACAAGTACTACTACAAGAGTTACTAAAACATACATTAAAAAGACTCTGTGAGGTGCAAGCTCCTGTGATCAGCACAATGCTGGATGGTTTGACCCGGTCAACTTTGCGTTGCAAGGCAGGATTTGATGGGGCTACTGGGCAAAGCGTTTACAAGCAAGTAAGTAGTGAGGAAGCTGGAGATCGTAACTTAAAAAAAGAAGAGTTTCTGTTCATTACATTACATTGCTTAGCACCATTAGAACTCAGTGGGTTCTGCAATAACAAAAAAGTATTATTATGGCGTAGAGACAAGCCATCATCTACTGCATATTGTCGTTCAATAAAATTTTCTTTTCAAAACGAAAGCAAAGCTGTTGTCCTAGAAGAAGCAAAATATTTAGAATCTGAAATAGAAAAATGTGGTATTATTAATGTTTATTTTGGTGGAAAAGAACTGGTTGTCAAAAGTATTATTGAAATGACCGTAATTGATTGCAAAATTTAAACTATTCTGTCTGATGTGACTAATTCAACTCAATGTTGCTCTGTGTGTGATGTGTCTCCAAAAAATATGATAACTTAGAAATAGTGCTGAAATTGAACAGTGTTAGTAATTTAGAACTGAAATTTACTTTTGTATTATCTAGAGAAAATTTTTACAAAAATGAATAAGAAAATTACTTATTCCCCCCCCCCCCCCCCCACATATTTATACACTATTTTTTGTCTCTATGTTTTCTAGTTTTTCATATATTTTTATGTACTATTCTTTTATGTGTCTATTTTTTCCAATTTTTTAAAATGAAGGAGAAAATCATTTCTGAAATTTTTTTGCACATATTTTTATGTACTATATGCCTATTTGCCAATTTTTTTTAAAATGAAAAAGAAACATATTGTTGATGCGATGGTACTTCGAATGCAAAGTACAAAAGCAAAAATATATTTGAACAATTATTCAAGCTTATATTATATATAACAAACTTATTTTAATTATTATTTATTTTGACTTTCAATTATCCAAATATATTTTGTAATTGTGATTTAATTTTAGATATATTAAGACTGGTAAGTTAATTATTATTTATTTTAGCTTTAGTATTCAATTATATTTTTTAATTTTTTTTTAACGCATTAAAACTGGTAGATCATAATGAGCACCAAAATGAAAAGTTGCGGATACAAATAGAAGATTTAATAAACTATGGACTGAAAAATATGCAGTTATAGAAAGTGATGATAATCCTCTATGTTTAATATGTTCTGTGAAACTTCAGAATAATAAATCAAGCAATGCTGAACGACATTTTGAAGGAAAACATAAAGAATTTGCCCAAAAATATCCCGTGAATGCAGAAAAAAAGGTATTAATGAATTGCAAAGAAAACAATTAATTCAACAAAATTGCTTTTCAAATTATATTCATTCCGGATCGATTTGCAAATTGTAAAAGCTGGTTAACCATTTACAGATAGTGAGTTTTTGAAAGAATGCATGTATACTGTTTATGGAATTCTATATAAAGATTTTATAAACAAAGATTTAATACTATCAAAGATTAAAGATATACCACTCTCGGCTAGAACCGTGAAGGAACGAATTTTGAATATTGCAGAAGAGGTTTCAAACATGAAAATATGAAAATTCAAACAATCAAACAAAATATTCAAACATGAAAATAGAAGATATTAAAACAGCTGAATTTTTGTCCCTGGCTATTAATGAATCTGATTGAAATATTAATGATTGCAACAAACAAAGGCTTTATCAAACTATTTTCAAGTCATATTTCTCACGAAATTATTTCATTTCATTGTATCTTACATCAGGAAGCTTAGGTTGCGAAATCTTTAGGAGCAATACCACAGCTGAAAAATGTAACGGAAGTCATTGTGCCCATAGTAAATTTCATCCGAGCAAAATCGTTAAATCACAGAATTTTTACAGCATTGTTAGAATAAATGGATTTTATACATAAAGAACTAGTTACATTCACAGCTGTACGTTGGTTGTCAAGAGGAAAAACTTTAAAACAATTTTCTGAATGCTTAAGTGAAATGACTAAATTTTTAGCTGTTAAAAATTATAATGAAGAACATTGCAAACTATTAAAAAATTTAATATTCAAAGCAAAAAGTAAAAACTGCAGAATTTTTACTTTTTGCTTGATATGACAGAACATTTTAATAAACTTAATCTAAAGATGCAAGGAAAAGGAAATATATCTGTCCAGCTACTGGAAGAACTGATTACTTTTGAACAAAAGTAACTGTTATTTTTAGACAATATTTCAGGAGACCAATTTATACATTTTAATAATTTAGAAACTTCAGGATGAAAATATATTCAGAACCAGAAAAGGTTGATCGTAAACAATTTTCTGAGATAACAACTACAATTGTCGACCAATTTGCAAGCAGATTTCATAATTTCAGGAAATATTAGGAAAAATTAAAGTTTGTTATGCTGCCATTAAAATACAATTTGGCATTGATGGATTTAAATGCATTTCTATGATTTAGTCTTAGATTTGTCTTAAACCCTTTCCCTTTCTTCAGATGTATATATATATATATATATATATATAATATATATATATATATATATATATATATATATATATATATATATATATATATATATATATATATATATATATATATATATATATATATATATATGTATATATATATATATATACAAGTAAAATGTGTGAAACTACAAACACTAACACAAAGATATATAGTTGCATATTTTATCTTATAATGTTAAAAACTTACCTTCTTTTTGAAAATCAATCTTTGCTTTTATACGTGAACTAAACACAAGAGTTTAATGTAGCAATGTAAATATTTATTTAGATTGCTCGTGCTATTATAACATAATGAAAGGAAACATTCAACTGTTTGAATTTAACAGTTTCTTCATAAAAAAACAAGAAAGCCTTAAATAAATACTTTATATCAATAATGATAATGCAAAACGCATATATCAATATATGCATTTTGCAATTAACTTTCAACACTTTTATCATAGAACTTTGGCGTAAATGCAAGAAACATAAATTTATAAAAATTAAAAAAAACTATAGAAAACTATAAAAACACACACACACTCAAATAAAAAAAAAAAGTATTGACAACTCTAAGAAGATTTTTATAACAACGTAGAAATTCTATTTATCTACTTATTACTTTCGCGTAAACTCTTTAAGATGAGTTGAGTAACTGTCAATTTGCAAATATGAAATATGGAAACCATGAATTTTACGGAGAAACTCCTAAATCTTTTTTAACGGACTTTTGCCGTTGATTTTAACGGAAAATAGAAACTACGGAAACCGTTGGACTTTCTCCGTTGAATCCGCTGCTGAACTTTCTCCCTTGAATTTACTGCGATTTTTTAAGCAGTGTATGTGTATTAACAATACTATTTATGTCTCTAGTATAGCTTAAGTTGTAATAAATAGTTTTGTCTTAAATTATATTCGGTAAAACATATTTGGTAAAACATTTTCTAGTCTATTATATTTGGTAAAACATTTTCTTGCCGGTGTCACGGTTAAATAAAACCCGTGAAATTAGACTTTAGAGTCAAGTTTTCGCGGAAAATTAGAACTCTTTGAGTTTAAATTTTACTCCATTCAATTTTTTAAGAAAGTTCTTGTGAACGTTTTAGTATTTACAATATTTTTGTTATTGTTGTGATTAGTGGGGTTTCCAAAAAGTTTCCACTTATCAATATATATCTTTGGAAGTAAGACGAGACCTTTATCTTCAATTATGCCAACCCACTTATGACACGTCAATTTGATACTTGCATAGATCTCACACTTGTGTCCAGGGAAAAAAATGGCCCGATTGTTGCAAGGAATATAGCAGCATCATCTCAATAATTTACAAAAAATTGAAAATTCTTCAATTGGTATTGATTTTATTTTGTCATCTGCTTCATTATTATAGTGTTTAAGTTGAACAATGTTGCATGTATTTTTAAGAGTCAATCCCGATGCATTTTTTAAAGTCACAACTCCTTTTTCAGAGATGTTCATAACAGTGTAAGGACCAAGCTGTTTTTGTGAAAACTTCCCACCCTTCCAATCAAATTGTTTGTTGTTTTTAAATAATAGAATTTCATCCATCTTAATTTTAACAATTTAGATAAATTTCTACGATCATTATCTTGTTTTTGTTTTTTTCTGCACAGGTTTTATATTTTCGGCTACTTTATCTGTTCTGTCTTTCATCGCTGATGAAAACTTGTTCTGCCTTTTATCGGTGATGAAAAGATGGCATTGAAAAATTTAAGACTGAATAGCTGCTTTTCATCTACATCTCATTCTCTTTATTTTTGTTTATTGCTTTCATCTTTGTCCAGGTTATGCTTCACATCAATTAGCAAAACTGGCTTACGTTTATACATCAGCATAAATGGAAAGTAGTTGGAAGAAGAACTACGACTAACGCGATGACCAAAAAGTATACCTTCGATATTTAACGTCCACTTTTCAGGATTTCCTTCTAAAACCTTTACCAAAGAAATGTTTATTGTTCGGTTTTTACCTTCTACCAATCCATTCCCCTGCTGGTGATAGCAGACGTAACTTTTTGTTCTACTCAAGTTAGTTTATGTAGTTGTTTATATATCTCATTTACGAATTCCCGACCTAGGTCATTAATTTGGATTTTAAAGCACCCATGCCGACACATTACCTCTTACAAATATTGAGCATGTGTTTATGGTGATTTGTCCTTGATCGGATTTGCTTTCGACTATTTTTAATAAAATATTTGGAAAAAATATTAAATCAAGACGATGACATGACAATATCCATCGACCACTGGAAGGTTACAGATATCCACTCCAACTTGTTTCCGTAACACTTGATGGTATTAGTATTAACTTCAATTCTACTTTTGGAGACTTTAGGTCACCTTGTTTTTTAGCACTGTTTGCAACTCTTTATATATTCACTAATATCAGCAGCAATGTATGCCAGAAAAATCTTTGTGCAATCTTGCCATATGTAGTATTTTTTTTCTATGGGAGGAAATTACTTTGGAGTTTCAGATTCTCCAATAACTCGATGTGCATCTCTGATAATTTCTATTTGGCCTTTTCTTTGATAACCATTCTTTTCTTATAAAATAAATGTCCATCATTCACTTTAAAGCATTTTGTTGCTCTTCGAAAATTTGATTTATATTCATAATCACGTGAAGGTATATTAGAAGGGTATGTTTTATTTCTAAGATATTCTTCTATCTCATCAATATTTAATTAAATGTTTTCTTTTCTTTTGCCATAAAGCAGCACTCGTGTGTTAATTTTTGAAAATTGTTTGTTTATTTAAGTAAAAAGTTACATAACATTTTATTTTATTTTCACATGCATTTGCGCTCAAATCGATTTTAATTTATAATAGAATGACTTCTTTGTAAGTTTTCTTCACCACTTGTAAGTCATATTTGTTAGAGTTTGTATTTATCGCTCCAACCATAATTTCCAAGAAAACTATAACCCATAACGTCAAAATTTACCGAGAAAATAGACTTTAAATTCTTAATTTCCTGTGGTTTTAATTTCCCGCTACACCGGTCTGCTATAGTTTTTGTTAAAATTTTATAATTAACGTTTGTTAAGGATATTGGTCTCCATTCATTTAACCTTTAACAGTCCCGTGTTTTTTTAAATTATTTTGTAATTAATCCAGCTTTTGTGTAAAAGTTATTTATTGAAACAAAAGCTCTGTACACTTTTAATTAAAAGGTGTAAAATTACGCCATTTTGGTGTTAATATAACCTCAAACATTGCTTTTTGAAAGTTATTTAATTTTACACCGTTTTAATTAATTATACACTCTGAAGGTTAATTTTAAAACGGTGTAGAATAAAACTTTTTTATATTCACTTCACCGTTTCAAAAAAGGTGTAAAAATTGAGTATTGTAAAATTTGTCTTCTTTTACACCTTTTAATTAAACGGTGTAAAAACGTTGTAAAAACGTTGTAAAAACGTTGTAAAGCTGTTTTACACTTTTTTACAAAATTATATTTTCAGTTTTACACCGTTTTACAAAGTGGTGATTTTCGTAAAATGGCGTAAACTTTACTGGCTACACGGTGTAAAAACTGTTTACTCTGTAAAGCTGCTTACAAAAAAGTGTTTTACAACATGATGCAAAGCTGTCTTAAACTTTTTTATCAGGCAGCTTTATACAATAGCATGCCAAAGTTAGATGATGTAGAGTTGTTTTACATCTTTTTTTACAAAAGTGGCAAGCAGTTTTACACCATCATAAACTTATTAATACACGTTGTTAAATGCATTTTAGTTTTTAACGTTTTTTTGTGGTAATAAGACATTTGCCCAACATATATTGCAAAATAGTACTATGTTAATAAACATTATTTTAACTACGTGCAAACTGCGTATTGTAGGTAGCTTGCACGTGGCTAAAAAAATGTTTAATAAAAAATGCTCAAATTAAGTTTCAAATAAGTTAATTAATATGACTAAAGTAAGTAAAAAATTAAAGTTTTAAAAAATTTGTTATATATGCAATGTTTACACCTAATATTCCTAAAGGTATAATTGTTTAAGCTGATACAACACTGTCACTCTTTCCTTAAAAACGTGCGCTCTATTATTTTAAAAGTAATATTGGGTGGTTATATTCACTTATTAAGTTAATATAACCATCATTTTGTAAGTTAAATATATATTACTATCTAATATATAGTGTATCTTATAAGGAATTATTCCCTATATATAGTTTGGGTATTATAATTTATAAATATTTTTTGTCAGCTAATACTAAGTTGAACACAAATGCAACTACTGTGTGTACAAGGTATGGTGCTATGGTGTGAGCCATAAAGACATTTTTTAAGAACTTTTTTAATGAGAAGAATATAAACAGTAACATATTTTTATGTACTTTACAATTAAGTATGTGTGTCTGCATGTTAATTTTTAGAAGTTTTTTTTTGTTTAAAATTAACTTGAAATATTCAAAACAAAGTTTTTGATACGGTAAATCATTTCATTCTAATAAAAAAACTGGAATATTACGGAATATAGGAGACAAACTTATTCTGGTTTGAAAATTACCTTTCAAACAGAAAACAATATGTGCAATTTGAAAATTTAGAAACGACCAAAAAAACTGTGAATTGTGGAGTCCCACAGATTTTGATTTATACTATTAGAAGTCTTTCTTTTAAAAATAGATCAGATATTTAATTAAAAAACTGAAAAACAAGGTAATTATTCCTTGTAATCATTAAAATGTTAAGTGTGATTAAAAATTATAAGTTATTATATATTCACTTTTTTTTTTTACCCAACCTATTTATGATATTATTTGTTAAACGATACCTTACTTTTATATATTTTTTATATATTTTTATATATTTTATATATTTATATCTATTTACGATGTTATGTATTAAACGATATCTTACTTTATTTTTTATATATTTTTTGTAAACATTCATTCAATTTTTCTTTTATACTATATATTCTTGAAACAACTTTGTAAAAATTATAAATTGTAACACGGTGCTCGGCGATAAGGCAAATCAATGCCTTTTTCTTGCTCCGGCCATTAACTTAATTGTAAATTAATGGAAACTGTTATATTTATTTAACGGAAAAATATAATGTTAAAAAAATAAACAGCATAAATAAACACCAAAATAGTGTGAATTAACACTAAAAAGGTGTGCTGCATGAAATACACCAAAACGGTGTATTTTAACACCGTTTTAATGTATTTCTACCGGACACTATTTTAGTGTAATCTAACACCTTTTAATTAAGATTCTAGTAACAAATTTTTTGACAACTAGACGTATGATTATTTAACAACAAGAAGAAAATAAGAGAAGTACTTTTTATAAATAAACGCTGTTATTGCCTTTTTTGAGAACAAGTTACTTCTTCCATGTTTAGTACATTGTTTAAAGTATTAAATCTTTGCTTATCAAATCAAGAAAAATTTTATAATAGTGTATTATATGACCGTTAGATCCGGGTGACTTGTTTTTCATTTGAGATTTTTTTTTATTTCTAGTTTTGATGTTACTTTCTTTAATGAATTATTTTCTTCTGAAGTCACTTTTTAACGTTATTTATAATTTCGCTGGTTTCAATGCTGATTTTGGAGACATTGCAATAGAGAATTTGCTTTTTTTTAACCAATTAAATACGATATTTAATAATCCACATGGCGGCCACTTGAATTTTTATTTATCCTAACTCAAACTTTTTTCATCGGGTCTACTTTTTTAGAGATACAACTCTAACCACTGCGACACAGTCGCCTTAAATTATAATGAAACTCTAAATTAAAAATGTATATAGAAAACGTATTAAAGTGATCTTTATTAAGACGGCTTTGAGATTTCTCAAGTTTATATCATATATCTCAAGATTTAGCATAAAATCAGATGTCTCATCCGCGTCTAACAGATGTCTAAAAAAAGACATCTAATACGTGTTTGTGTCTTATTTTTATCTTATATGTTTCAAAAGAATGCATCAAATCAGACGTCTTAATTGCATCTAACAGATGTCCGAAAAGACATCTAATATATGTCCTTTAGGCAACTTTTAGATATTTTATCTTAGATGTCTGAGGCGTCTAATCAACATCTCTGTGCCAGTTGGAATTGCTGTATCGTTTATTAATGTATTAATTGTTTATTATTATGATTAAAATTTTATTAATGATCCTCTTTTAATATGTTAACAAAGTAAAAATATAAACAGACAATAATAGTTTCAGATCTAGCAAGAATAAAAGATAAAAATAAATTTAAAAAATGTCACTAAAGAATTTTTTTTTGAGAAAAAAAATTTCACTAAGAAATGTTTTTGTCTTAAAAAATTGTTGGATGTTGGTTAGCATTCTCACTTAGAAGTGCCTGACATTAAAAATTTTACCCTTCTTGGAAACATTAAAAATGGTATATTAAGATAATATTTAAAATTTATAGTTAAAAACTTTTATAAAATTTTTTAAAATACAGAAAGTGGAGCTCTCAATGTTCTCAAAGTCTTCTTCTTTAAATATTGGCACGACATTTTTTATATTTATTGTTTTTATATTTTTAAATATTTTATTATATGATTCACTACTATTAATTATTAATTTGATTTGTTTTACAGTTTCAAGATTTCATGTTTTTTTGTCAACTTTAGAAGACCTGCAATTCTTTTGGAATTCATGTCGACTTTTAGTTTTGAGGTTTAAGTTTACTTGAGAAAAATAAGTGTTGTAATTATTATTAAACATTTTGAAAAAGGAGTTGTAAACTAAGTTTTTATTGTCTAAAGTTTTTACAGATTCTCAATGAGTCAAGGATACTTACAGATTTACAGCTATTATTTGTATAGGCGTTCTCAGTTTTCATTGGGTGTTAACTTTTTATCATAATATGTAGACAAGAAAATAGGAAAATAATCAGATATGTCATTTTGATTTCTGCTTTATTTTAAAGATTCGTTTAATACATCAGGAGTTTTTATTTTTTATTTTTTTTTTGTTCTTTAATCTTTACAAATTCGTAATATATAATAGAATCTTTACAGAGTAAGTAAAACTTAAAAAAAAAAAAAAAACCACAAAGTTACGTTATACAAAAAATATATAAAATAAAACTGTAAAGTATTAGAAATTACTTCAAAGAACGCGGAAAACTTGCAGAAGACGACTGAATGAAAATAAAAATCCAAAATGCAAAAGAACAAAGAATGCAGGCAAAAAGAAGTTTTACATTTTTTTAATTTTATTTCAATACACATAAATATAAGTAGGTACATAAATATAAGTAGGTAGTTATATAAGTAGGGACATAAATATAAGTAGGTAGTCAAAATTCTATCAGTTAAAGAGGTTTCTAACTGAGCAATTTAGGTTGGTTTACTAATCAAAGAAACCGCCCTAGTTTAAATCCAATAATATTTTAATACTGAATTTAATGTTGCCGTTGCTGCTGCCATTACTCATTCGTGCGTGTTTGACACGGAACTCTCGGTAGCCATTAAAGCCAAGCAATAAAATATTATATAAACTAGATATCTAACTTCGATTCGATAAGTAAAGTCGCTTTCGGTTTTTTTACATACGTTTTCACAATTTGTAAACAAGTATTAATTAACTTTTCTTTTCTTAAAAGAAGTAATTATATTTTAAAATATAAATACTATTTATGTTAAAGTGTTAAAAGAAAAATCGAATGCTTTTAAAATAATAATTTATAATTCCTAAATTTATTTTTGATTAGAAAGGGAATAAAGTTTTGAATAGAAAACGACAGACGCTTCTAAAGCTTTTTTACGAATATAATACTTTTTAATAAACATAGGCTTATAAAAAAACTTTGTTAAGTATTTTATAATTACTAAAACGTGTTTTTGAACTATCTTTTCCACCTGTCGGCTTCATCACCTTCCACCTATCGGCTTCATCACCTTCCACCTATCGGCTTCAGCTTTTACCCTTTTTCACAATTTTTTACAAATATTTATAAACAAGAAAAAAGTGGCTGCATTTTTCGTTTAATAAAATCCGGCAAGTTAGACATCTAGTTTATATAATATATCATTGAAGCCAAGACAAAGTCAAAAACAAGAAAAACAAGAAAACAAGAACACAGAAAAAGTCGCAACCTTTTTTTTTAAAAAATGTGAACGAAAGTGTAAAACTATGTAATACTAAAAAGTATAACAAGTTTTACAGTTTTACTTACGCTGGCACTTAGTTTTTTATATAAGGTGGTGCACTAATAAAAAATACTGATTTTGAAGTAAAATGTCAAAATGTTGTTGTTGGGCTCATTTTCTTTCAATTTTTATCCTCTTTTATTTGATATAATTATTTTGCATTGTTTGATAACATAAAACATTTAAAAATTACATTTATCCAGAGGTACTAAAAATTGATAACCTGAAAAAAAAAAATTCTATGTTAAAGTTGTTCTTTTTAAATTTAGGCACTATATACCACCAAACTCAATTCCTCTCTTCTTTTAAAACTAAGCACTATATACCACCAAACTCAATGCCTGTGTAAGCTAAGAACCTGCTAACGCAAATTTATAAAAGATTGCAAGATTATCAACTGCTATTAAAATGTCCGCATGGTAAAAGGCAAAATCTAAATGCGTCCTTGAACGCCATCATATGGTCCAGAGTTCCAAAGAACACTTTTGTCATTAAAGAAATAGAAATGGACTAACTTTTCTGTTATTCAATTTAATGATTGGAGTAAAGGCTTTTTGAGTATTTTAAACTTTGGCTGGGTATATAACAGTCATAACATCTATTCAGTTTGATAAATATTATGTTAAGCAAATGAAGCGAAGGCCAATACAAAAGTGTATAGATCAATAGTCAATGGATTCAGTGATAAACATAACTCAAATGAAACTAATCCATCATATGTTTCTAAGAGACATCAAACAAGTTTCTACTTAAAAAACTTCAGATTTTTGTTTTTTGGGCAACTTTGAAACGTTATAAAACGTTATATATTTACATTGACTGATGATTTTTGACTGAAATTTTCAGAGCATATTTAATATACTACAGAAACTTGTACATAATTATACATAACTTTGATAAATTCTTGTTAAATTTTTTTTAATTAAGAAATTAGTTCATATATTAAGTCAAATCTTTTAGTGTTTTAAGGATATTTTTGATAATTCGTGATTTAATTTAAAATAAGTGCTTAAATTAAAAATCAATCTTTTGACCAGAATGAACATTTTAATGTTTAATTCGACTTGCTCTCTTCAGGAAAAAAAAATTTTTAATAAAGAAAAAAAAAAAAAAGAAAAGGAGACTTAGACTTTCAAACTAAACTTTACAAAAGAAAATCTACAAAATTTGAACAAGAGAAAATTTATGCATGGGAAGTTATTGACTCACAAAACTATTTGATTATAGGCATTTTTTAGACAGTTTTTTCCACCATTATGAATGCAAAAAAAAATTTTGGAAACAAATTTTACTACAGATATCTTTTTAAATATATTTTTCACTAGAAAAATATGAATTTTTGCTTTACTCCGATTTTTTACTTAAAATATGCTTCTTAAGTAGCGTACCACCTTTACCTTTTTTGCTTTTTTAAAATACAAGGTAAATCATTTTTAAAGTTCTATAGACATTATATATAGCATATATAAAGATATTATATACTAAAACAAAAAAAGTGAGAAAATTTTTAAAAAGGTATAACATTTTTAAAAACATTAAAACATCGGTAGAAATTTGTTCCGCGTATGTCGTGATAGAGATAGTTATGTTATTAATGTACGCAGTTAATCTAACGGGTGATGCGGAAGTTATCGGACAAAATAAAAACGTCAATAACTTATTTATAAATAAAAAAACAAACTACTATTATATTTTTTTTAAATAAAGCATTTATCTTTTAATAAAAATGTAATATCTTTTATATGAAAAAACACCACCATCTGCAATTGATCACAAATTTGCTCTGAAATCATTCTTTTTTTTCAAAATGATTTACTTTTTTTTTTTTTTTATATTAGGTTTGTTTACAAAAAACATTTTTAGTCGCTTTCGAAAAGATTCTCGTTCAGCTGCATTTAACCTCACTTTAAATAATTGTGCTTCAAATATTAAAGTTTATATTTTATAGAACGTTTATGCCTACGCATAAAACCACAAAAACTAATTATTATGCTCAAATAATGAAATTAGGATTTGTCCGATAACTTCCGCATCACCCGTTAGTCCTAATCAACTTGTTTCTCCGCGCAGCAGCCCTGTTCTTCGTTTGTGTTTCGGAGTTATAGAGTTGAGAGAGAGTTATACCACAAATAAATAGCCTCCTCGTTTGTAGTAGCCTTCTGGGTCTTGAGGAGATGAATTAACAAAAATAAATAAATAAATAAGCTGATGATTGTCTGAAAAAAAATTATGCTTAAAAAATTATTTGAAAGCTAATATAACATATAATATAAAAAATTATTCGAAACTTAATAAAGAAAAAATTTAAAAAGCTCGTCCTGCTACTCCAGAAAATACCGCTGTAAAGGCAAAAAAAAATGCCTGTTGTTAGCAAACACTTTAAAATTGTATTTTAACAAATCAAAGTCTGTTTGCTATATATTAATTTTTTTTGCTATAAATATATATTGGAAAAAATTCAAAATTCATTACGCTAAGGCTAGAGCTTGAACCCCCAAAACGACACTCAAGATAGCGTACTAAACCACTAAACTCTTGAATAGATGCGTTTAGAAGAAAATCAAACCATTTTATAAATCTCTTATAATCTCTACGTATGGGGAAAAGGTGCACATGCTTTTTTTTTTTTTTGCTCTTCAAGCAATTTTTAAGAATGAATGTTTTTACTAGAAAACATTAAAGTAAATAAAAAATAAGTATAGATTCGGTGCGAAATTGATAAAATAGAAGTGTTCGATTTGGTTAAGACCCGTATTTTACGGGTCCAGACAGGTAGAATATATATACAAGTAAAATATAGAAAGGACGGCGTGTAATCATTAACAAAGATCCGTATTTTTACTGGTCCGATCAGCTAGTATACCATTATTAAGGCTTTGAATTGTTATTATTGACGGGGGAATGAAAAACAAATCTAAATTTAAATCCTCTAATATATCATTACATTTCTTATCTTTTTTTTTATGGCAATAGTCAAATTTTTTTAACAATAATAATATTTTGTTATTTTTTAATTTTTAATTTTAATAATATTTTTTATTTTTTAAACAATTATAATACTTTTTATAAAAATGTTTTAAAACTTTGTTTCACTTAAAGGTGGGCAATATCGGCAACTTTAAGCAATATTTTTTTTTGTTGGCTAAATTTGAATTTTGATGCCATTAAAATTTTTTTAATGGCTTTAGAAATGCTAATGTTGTGCCTAGTAAAATATTGTAAGCTATTTTTAACATAAACAAGAGCTTCTTTTCGGCGTTTATTTGCTGTTCGTGCTAATGAATTTAAATTGAAACCCAGCAGTTCACAATTGTTAAAAGAGTTTATTTTAGACGAACTACACCAAGTTTCTGTACAGCAAATCTTACCAAAAACCTTACAAGCACTTGCTTATAAAAACTTTCAAACATCTTCTTAACTTTAGAGTGTTTATAAGGCAAACAAAGGAACACTTAAAAACAAATACCAATTGGAAAGGTTACATGTTTTCTCAATAAAATTGAAAGTTTCAAAAAATTTTCTTAAACTTTGTTTATTGATGTAAATTGTGTTAATATTTTTTTGATCTAAAAAATCCTTTAGTTAAAAAGTAATTACATTTATTTTTCAAAGTGTTTGATTTAGTAAAAAAGTTCAGATCAGGATCATTTTCGTCATTTAATAAAATTTACTATTTAAAAAAATAAAAAAAAAGATTGACGCAAACTTTAGAATTCGTTTCATTTTTATTATTTAAAGAACCCAAATAATATATAAGAATTAATTTTATAATTTGCGTTACTAATTTACAATTTTTTCTATTTAGCATCAGCTATTATTTGTTAATATTTTCATTCTAGAGTTTTCTCCAAATATTCCTTTAGTTATTAATGTTTTCATTCTGAAGTTTTCTCCATATTTTCAGCGTATAATCATCATATATGTAAAACGTTTGAGTCAACAGTTTGATTGTCGTATATATTCTCAATATTGTAGTTTGGTCTTTATAGTTCAGAATTCTGGCTAAAATAGATTTGACTTCTTAACTCTAATTTGGTCTTTTTTTCTAACTTGACGTGTTCTTTCAATTTCAAAGTTTCTTTGAGATTGATGTGTTTTTTTTAATCTGAAAAAACCTTCTTTTCACTAGGGTTGCGCGAAGCTGGACTTTTATTTAGAAATCTTATAAACGCCTGAAGAATTCTTGTGTTCTCAGGAATGCTGAATCCCAATACTTAAAATGTTGAATGCGCGTGTGTGAACAAGATCACTATTGATTTGTCTTATGATCATTTATAATGACACCTTTTTACAAGGCTTGGAGTAAAAGCGGGTCAAATGAAATAGTTTAGAGTTTTAATTCATTTTTTTACAGGTAAAAAGATTTTTAGTTCTTTTTTGTAAGTTGTAGAGAACTTTTATGTGTATATAAAAATATAAAAATCAAATAATTTTTATTAATAGTTTTTTAAGAAACTTTATTTAATTGCAAAAATTTTATTCTGCTCTCATATTTGGAAAGAATGAAATATGCAAATTGATGGGTATCTAAAAGAATACTTAATTAAAAAAATGCAACCAACGATAACAGTTAAAAAAATAAACAACAATAACAATTAAAACAACAGCCAAATAGTTAAAAAAATATTTTTATTTATGTGACGATATTGAGTCTTTAAGAAGTTTTCGAGGTTAAGTTTATTAAATTAGCAAGAGTTATTAAATTCAGTATCCATGTTAAAACCTAACAAAAGTATAGGTTTAGATGATGTCAGCAGTAATGTCGTTATTAATTTATTGAAATATATAATAATACCACTTTTTCATATTTTTAATTTATCTTTAAAACATGTAGTTTTTCCTAAAAAACTCAAAAGTGCAAAGGCACTACAATTTTTAAAACAGGTGATCCTTTTGATGCTTTCAACTGCAGACCGATCTCAGTTCTTAATTGTTTTTCCAAGATTTTGGAGCGTATAATGTATAATAGACTTTATTTAATGTATACTAGACTTTATTTCTTCTTAAACGTAAATAATATTCTTTACAATAAACAATTTGGTTTTAAATCCGGTCATTCGACCGATTATGCAATAATTAATCTTATACAAGAAATATTTAAAGCTTTTGATGAACAAAAGTTTACTTTAGGTGTCTTTATTGATTTAACGTTCCCTTAAAACTTCCTAAGCTTTTTATTAATAACTCTTATGTCAAAAGAGAGCGTTTTTTGTTGTTTCTAGGTTTAGTTTTAGATGAATATGTAACGTGGAAAGAGCACACACGTATAATCCATAATAAAATCTCAAAAAATATAGGCCTCTCGTATACAAAGCCAAACAGTTGTTAAACCAAACTTGTTTGAAATTTATTTATTTTTCTTTTATTCATTGCTATCTAAATTACGCTAACGTTGCTTGGTGCAGCAATAATGTATCTAAAAATAAAAAGCTTTTAATTAAACAAAAACACGCTGTAAGAATTATTGGAAATGTGGATTGCTTCTCGCACACTGAATTTCTTTTTAATAAATTGAAAATACTCAACGTATTTCAAATTAATTTATATCATATTCTTATATTTATGTTCAAAGTAGATAATAAAATGGCACCCATTTTATTTAACTCATTTTTTGAAAAAATAAATCATTTATACCCAACAAGATTTTCAAATAACAATTATATTTAACCAAAAGTATATTATTCTGCTACTAAGTTCTCGATTGCAATCAGAGGACCTAAATTATGGAACACGTTATTGGATAATGAGTTAAAAAAATTCGTTCTCTTAATCAATTTAAAAATAAAATAAAAAATAAACTTTTGATAATTGACAACGAACTAGACTTCTTCTGAAACTTTTAATTAGGATTAATATTTACTTGTTTTATTTACTTGTTATTTACTTCATTTTTGATCATATTTATTTTTGATTTTAATCTGAATAAATAAAAGTTTGAAAAAAATAAAAACTATGTATATATATTAAGTAGTTTTTTATATTTGCATTTATATATGTATTTTATGCATATGTTACATTGTGATAACGGTAATACTGTTTTTTTTTTTTAAATTATATTCTTGTTTTGAAGGGGCTTGGCAATAAGACTGAATTTATCTTCTTCTTGCCCCAGCCGTGTATATACATTTTGCAAAAGTCTAATTTTGTAAAAAATTTCTTTATAGCAAAATACATACATTAAACATGTATAAAAGAGTTGAGTTGCCACTTGTGCTTCACTTTTTGGTGCAATAAAACTCGGTGCCTTTTACATTTTGCTTTGGAATGCATGTTTGACAATGCCAAACCTTGCATATTTAAATTTTCGCACTGATTTCCTTTACTATTTTGACTTGATGGTGCTTCTCTCAAAACATTTTACGACACTTTTTACACTTGACTTGGTTTGCTGCTAGTGTTGTTGTAGGAGTTGCTGTTGTTGATTGATTTATCTGCTGCTAATCATTAAAGTCTAGCTTACGTTAAAGGTTAGTATCTTTCAATCTTTTAAATATTTCATATTTATTGAGACACTTCCCTTTGTATATTGCATGTCTATATTTTTTCGTTTTTTGAGTCAATGTGTTGGATTTAAAGATTTGCTGCAAAGCTGCGGCAAGCGACCAATTGCAATTGTTTTTTAACTTCATTTTGAATTTTCTTTGGAATAGCCGGATATATATAAAAGATTGGTTGCAATCGAGTTGACTTTGGAGGAGACTTTGGAGTTGATGTAGGTGGTACTATCCAACATATGCTGACGCTAGATATTGTTGGTGTAGATTTAGGAGGCAGTGGCTGAAGTGGTGTATTTCGTGGTGGTGGTGGTGGTGTCACTTGTATAGATTCTAGTGGTTGAGATGGTAAAAGCTCAGGCTGAGATATAAGTGTTTCAAAAGTACTTTTAATTTTTAATTTAAGATGATCAATTTTCTTGATGTTAAGCCAAAACAGTATTGAAATCCAGTGACTATTTGCAAGCGTGTAAAAACTTCACCGGAGCTAAAAGGTTTTGCTTGCAGCTTACTGAAACATTCTTTTGATGAATTGTTGAACTTTGTCTCTGCATAAAACTCTTGAAATATTTTGCGCAAACTCTTTTGACACGTCAATAAAGTAGCAGCAGAATATGTGACGAATGAACTAGAAAGCAAATTAACAAGGTATTGTTTTCAATACAAATAAATACTATCTGATTGGTATATATGTTTCAAATGTCCATCTATAACTAAAATATGAGTACCTATAAATTTTAACTAATTGACTAAACTATTTTCGAGGACTTTTTTAATAACAAGAACGTACACGTAAGTGGAAGTTTTTTTGAGGCATATTTTACATTAGAATAGATTTGATAATAATCAATTTAAAAGTTGAGCAAAGAAGTTATAAAGATTCATTGGTCAGTTTAGACATAATTAACAAATAAAAGCGAGCGAATGATTGGCGTATTTTATTCAACCCCATATTTACCGTTTCCGCTTTTAATTCATAACTTTTTAACAGTATTAGGTATTTTGAAAAAAATTTTAAATAAGATTTGACCGGGGTAAAAAGTTATAAAAGAATGCGTTTTAAGTTTAATGCTAATAAATTTCACTTCTGATAGTTTTATGCCCATTTTTCATTAAAAAAAAAAAAGTTATTACGCGACCGAAAAAAAGGTTATTACGCGACCGAAAAAAAGGTTATTACGCGACCGAAAAAAAGGTTATTACGCGACCGAAAAAAAGGTTATTACGCGACCAAAAATTTGATCAATCATATTTCATAACATCTTATTAAAAAAAAATTCTACACAGCATGATTAAAAAATTAAAAAAAAATATTTATTTTTTTCAATAAGTAGTAGCAAAAGAATAAAGATCATAACTATGTCATTCTTCTATTTTTACCCGCTTTTACATTATATGATTGGGTGTTTTTTTATTTATTTTTGTAACTATATACTCTTACACGTTTATCACTCTCGACAAACACAAAAAAAAAAAGAAAAAATTATTTTACATACATTTATAGTTCAATACAGTGCTTATTAATATCCTTTTCATCCATATAAATATCCTATATTACAAATTTAATTACCTGTTTAAAATATGCGCAAAATAGATAGGAAAAAATATATAGATAATGTAGTGTGACTAACAGTATCAAAATTCTAATAGAGCAAGTTTTTCTCGTTATAAAAAATGTCCATCTAAAAAAACCACATGTAAAAACAGTTAAAGTCAGCAACAAGTATGATTATGACATAAAATATTTTGAACATTTTTCGCCTTTAAAAGTTTTCGATATGCAATACAACAAATGTTGAGAGCACATTTTACAGACATTTTAAAGGCGTTAACAAACAGACGTATTTAAGACATTTTCTAGACGCTAAGGCAAGTTTTCTATTTTACTAGACATCTAATATAAAATCTCTAAAAGACTTTGTAGACGTTTTAAATAGACGTATCAAAGGAGTTAACAAATAGACGTCTTAAGATGTACTTTAAACGCTTACTTAAGATATCAACTAGACATCTAACAGACGTTTTTGTGCTAGCTGGGTTGGAGATCAAGAGCGCAATAAAGTGATACCAATGGTGTGTAAACACACCAGCTCCACTCGTATGGCAGAATTTTGTATTATTCACACTAAAGTTTAATTTTTGTTAAACTATTGGGATTTTAAGTTTGTATATATATATATATATATATATATATATATATATATATATATATATATATATATATATATATATATATATATACATATATATATATATATACATATATATATATGTATATATATGTATATATACATATATATATGTATATATATGTATATACATATATATATATATATATGTGTATATATATATATACATATATATATATATATGTATATATATATATATATTTTATTATATATTTATTTTTATATATTATATATTATTTTATATATTATTATTATATATTTATTATATATTTATATATATATGTATTTTATTATATATATTATGAAATTAAATTATTAAATATATATATATATATATATATATATATATATATATATATATATATATATATATATATATATATATATATATATATATATATATATATATGTATATATATATATATATATTTAATAATTTAATTTCATAATTTAAGTCATCGACAATATATAAAATTCTGAGAGTTAATTACATTTCCGGGGCAATTTGTTGTTATTTTTATTTGATATTCAAACTTTTTATTTAGATTCATTTCAAACTTAATGTTGAAGTTTGCTAGCAAAAGGTTGTGGTAGTTTCTATGCACAATAATTAGATGCTAATAGATATTTGAACTCGATACATTACGTTTATAGTTTTGGTAATTTTTGACTGTATATAATTTATATGGGAAAACCAGATCAAAGTTTGATATTTAGTCGTCGACACATCATCAAATAAATTTTTTTACAACAGAATTGAAATTGAAAAACGCGTCAAATATTATAGGGGCGAGTTAAGCCAAGTAATATAGTTGCCGAAGTTGAAACACTTAAGAGATAAAAATTTGTTAACCGATGGCTAAAGTATGAAAAGCATTTATGGTGTAATTAATATAAACAGGCAACCTTACTATACTTTTAGCATAATTTAACTAAATAGATTGCACTCTTGTTGGAAATAAAATTGGTTTTGTTCCAAAAGGTAACCGGTTTCCTAAATTAAAGCACTTTAATTCCTTCATAGACACAGATTGTTTCCATAGAAACAGGTTGTTTCTTTTAAAAAATTGGAAAGTTAATAATAATTGATTAAAATTTTTTTTTATCTTTACATTTCATTCAAAACTTACAATAGAATTAATTGCTCGGGCAAAATGAAATTCAACAAACTATACAAAGTTGTACAAAAGCTTCAACTATTATGGCGTTCTTTTATTCTATTGATTAAAAATCACAAAAAAAATTATTATTTTTGAGGTTTAAGTTGCAACTATTTATCTTTAAACTACGCCGAACCGAAATTTCTTCAACCCTTTGATTTTGATTAAGGAAGGAAAACTTTTTAGTTTTGATCAAATACACTGTGAACTATTTTGATATATTATTGCAATATCATACTTTTAACAACTTATAAGTATAGTTTGATCACCTAAATAGAAATGACTCGAAAAAATTTTAAATTGATGGTGCACGATAATTTTTCAACGTATAAACATCACAGTCTCTGTTAACGTAAAAGTCGTTTTTGTAGAATAATGCAAATTATAGCCATAATGCATTTTTTTTTTTAATATATATTTGTACTCCCTAATAAAAAATTTCATTTTAAAATTTTATTCACTAGGAAAAATTTTGTATTAAATTTTCAATGTCATGAGATTTTTACTCCCACTTGAAAATGTATTTTGCAACCACGTTGTATTTTGTTAATACTATATTTTTGTTAATACTATATATTAAAACAATAGTATTGACAAAATACAGAACAGGTCACAAAAGGTTTTGTAATCAGATTGAAACAAAGCACAATCTTTAAAATGCTTTAAAGTATTGACTAAATAATTTCTTAATACAAATAAGTTGATTGATATACTGTAAATACCATGTCATATTCACAACTACATACAATTATAAGTGCGTAAGATTTAAAACTAATCTTAATTGTTAATTAATACTATAATGACGATGTTGTTATTGTGATTAAATACATATATATCAACTACATAGTATATTGTTTTACAACCTTTATCAGTTACAGAAGACGTCGTTCACAAATAGTAATAAGAATGATTTCTTCATAATTTCTTTCCTCTTTTCTGAGAACTTTTTCAAGCAGGTTTTTATGTTGAAACGGCTTTTTCTTAGCATTATTTTAGTAGTGATGAAAGTCTAAGCTTTAGTTTGAAATAAAACTAATAAGTTTATAGTCTCACCTGCGTGGGGAGGGGGGTCTTAATAAACAAGAGAGTCAGAACTATAATTATAAAATCTAATAAATAGGGGAGTCTTTATAAAAGAGAACGTCAGTATATTAAACACTTCAAAAAATAAAACCATCTGCGGTATCTTTGGCAATAATTTTAATTTGGCTTAATGAAAATATAAAAATATCATTTTTATTGACGTCATATTTAGATTAACTTTTGAACGGTTTTTAATATGAATTATGGCTTTTAAAGTAGCATTATTTTAGGGGAGATGAATGGTGAAATGGGGGTGGGGGAGTGGGTAGAATTTTTTACTAAAAGTGAGCAATGAAAATAACAAACTTTCCACAAACACGATAAACGGTTTTTGACATCCTTGAATGGCTGCAGCAAATAAAATTAATACTAAACAAATTGAAAACAAGTTAGTCAAGAGGTTACTAACATGCACCAGAATGGGATTTGCAATGTCTGTAGTACAGCTATTAGATACTGTGCAAAAATATTTGAATTCCAACAATATAAAAACACAATTTACTAACAACCGTCCTGCAAAAGGTTGGTTTTATGCATTTCTTCGCCGTCACAAACAGCAATTTTACTTAAACCGAGCTAGAGGAGGAGTAACTGAAAAAACCATAAGAGATTGGTTTGCTTAAATTCAGAAGCTTTTAGGAGATTTATTTTCAATACCCCATTAGGATGGGGTATTGAAAAAAGTGAAAATCGATGACCGTAGAATGTTTTTTTGAGTATATAACAAACGTTTTTTATCGATTTTATGATAAAAGAAGAAATTCCTTTACCAGTTATATTTTTTTTGATAGTCATGCGTCACATTTTTCTATCGAACTTCCCTCTAAAAAATGAAGCGTTGATTTGATGTTGATCAACTTTGATTTTGCGTTGACATTAGCGATCAACAGCGATATTAACGGCAATATTATCAAGAGCAAATCAACGTTTTGTTTACAAACACAGCGTTCCTTGATTTTCTGTTGATAAAAAACAAATTTATTGAGCCGTTTACTAACAGTAATTTGCTGAGCAAACAGCATGTTCTGCTGGGATTTTTTTTATTTTTGGTGGTAATAAAACGTTTGTTCAAATTTTAATTATGTTACGGTATGAAATGAATATAAACTTTATTGAAAAACATATATTTTATTTAGTAATTATATTTTCAGTTCTTGAATAAAGATTATCCTAATGAAATTAGGGTAGTTCTTTAACATTACTATTATCATAGCAAATTAGTAATGTTTATGACTGCAAGTATTTGCCTGATAAATTCTGACTGCAAACTTAAAACATATAGTACAAAATACAATTTAAGTTGTTTTTTTCTGTATACGAAAAATAATTCTTTTATTATTTTTCTTTTGTGATGTATTAAATAAAGATAATAATGCCTAAATGTAACAGAAGCCTATACATAAGAGAATTTATGAAAGAAAAACGAGATACTGAAAAAATAATAAAGTATCTTCTTGAAGAGTGCAATATTGTTGGTAGAGGAAATTATGTTCATCTAGATTTAGACATTCAAAAAATTTTTAAAGTTTCTAAAGATGTACGCCTGAAAATAAATTTTGTTTAAGTAAAGTTGAATCTAATTATGGTAATTTTGATGAAATTGCTGTTGAAAATAGTTTATACAGTAGTATTAATACTCTAACTTCAACAAAAGATTTTTTATATGAGTGGTCATTAAAGTACTGTATAAAAGATGATGCTTTAAATGCACTTTTATTTCACTTAAATAAATTTACTCCATCTATACCGAAATGCAGGCAGATATTACAAAAATCTCTTCAAAAAGTTAATTTTTTATGTCAGTGAAGGCGATTATATATATCTTGGAGTTGAAAGTGCAATTGATTATTATATATCAGCAGTTGGAAATAAGGAAAAGCTTGATCTGATTGTAAGTATTGATGGTGCACCTATGTACAATAGTAAAAAAACTTCCATTTGGCCTATACTAATTATTTTTAATTTCTTTTGTAACTATACTAACTATTTTTAATTTTATTTTGTAACATATAAGATTGTTTAGAATTAAATTGCACCAGAATATTGAAATGTCAATTTTTAAATGGAAAAATTAAAGAAGTGAAAGTGATTGCTAAAAGTTGGATGAAAAATGATGGGAAATGCTTCTGGTCGCCATTTAAAAGTTCCGCTGCAATTCGTAAAGCTGTAACAACCTTGCAGGCACCAAACTCTGATTGGAAGATATATCCGGCTAGGATTTAATACACTACAGGTCTGCATATTACTATAAAAAATGTAAACTAATTGAATTAGATAATGAACTGTATGTTTTGACCAGGGCACTGGAGAGGATAAACATGTGCTGGTGCAAATTTATTTTGGGCCTTCCTTTACAATATGACTATTCTCTCATTTAATATCACTTTTTTTAAACCCAATATTCCAATGGGCATTTGTTTAAACTATATGTTCTGAATGTCTTTAGAATGTTTAAAGAAGGTTTCCAACGTTTAAAATGCGGTAGTGGTGTAGTGGTAGAGCGCTCGCCTCATAAGCGAGAAGTTCCAAGTTCGATCCCCACCACGTCCCTGGTAGTACCGCGCTCAACTTGTTTCTCCACGCAGCGGCCTTGTTCGTCAAGGTTCGTGTTTTGGAGTTATATAGTTGAGAGAGGGTTGTAACCACAAAAAGTAGCCTCCTCGACTGTAGTGGCCTCCTCGGCCTTGGGGAGGTAAATAATTAAAAAAAAAAAAACATTTTTATTTTGGAGTCTTTATAAAAAAAAGTTTTTTTAACAATGTTTTTAGTTTTTTTTTTAAACTTTAAGTTTTTTTTTTAAATTTTTATTGTTTTTTAAAGACTAAAAAATTCATTAGTTTCCATGGGTTTTTCATTAAAATTAATTTTAATGCAGTGCACTAACTGCACCTCATTCTCATAGGGCCTGCTTTTGCCGCAAACATTTCAACTACGTTTTCATTAGATATTGATAAATGATTTTACGTACATAGATTTGTGTTTAGATTTTTATGAAGAAGCTCAGTCATGCTTAGAAAAAGCAGCAGATGCTTCAAATATTGAAACTTACACCGCAGAGAAAAAAGGGACAAATTGAAAGTAAATTTTACTAAGATTAGTTTTAAATAAATAAAAAATTTTGCAATAAAGAATTACACAAATCATGTACTTTTTTTGTTTTAAAAGTAAAGTTTATTTAAAGGAGAAAAACGGCAATGACATTATGTGAAAGTGATGAAGATATTGTGGTTGGTGATGAAGGACTATACGGAAGAAAATATTTTGATAGTTCAAATAGCCAAAGAACATCTAATGTGAGTCCAAATATAGCAGGTTAACTATTTTTGTAAAAGTAAAATAATGGTTTGTTAAAATAAACATGCTTTTTTTTTACTGAAATATAGATGTTTTTAAATCAATATCAACTCCCCATTTACACAGTGAAATAGCAAGCTTTTCAGTTGCTGAAAATAACATTGACTTCTCGAAAGAAACTAATCTATCTCAAGAGAAAATGATATTGTCTCTAAATATATTGGTAAAAAAAAGTCCTAAAGTTGCTTTTGTTCTAATTAAAATCTGTGTGCGTGTGCAGTAAACAAATTAATAGAAATCAGAAATATATGTTATAGAATATAATTTTGTGTACAAATATTTTATAAATATATGTTTGTTGACAAGTTTAAATAAAAATCGCTATAGAATGTTTGAAAATTTTGTTTAATTTTTGTTTGTATAATTTATCTATACCTAGGTAGAAAATGGCTCTAAAAATTGTGTTTTGGATAAAGAGGATAGCTGAGAAAGATATTTGTCTTGCCAGGGTTAATTAAATTTTTAAGAATGTACATTTCAATGTGTTAATCAAAGTTTTATTTATTTTTTCCATTTAGGTAATTTTTCATGGTTAATTTTTTACAAAATATTTTACATAAATAATAATAATAATAATATTATTTATTTTAATACATTTTTTTAAAAAATTTCCAAAAAGTTGTGTTGAGTTGGATGGCAAAAATAGATAAAAAGGTACTTCTGTTGCTTTTTATTTTAATATCAAGGATTACATATGGCCCCCACAAATTTTCAAAATTTTGAATCAAATCAGAAAAGTGATTCAAGAATCACTTTAAAAAATCCATGTATTGAAATCAAGATAATTTCATTCATGTAGAATGAATATAATATGTATTCTGACCCTTAAGTAATTTTTATTTTTTTAATAATAAATGAGTTCTCTAAGTCGTTGTGGAGGTAATACTCCATATAAATCGGCTTTTACTTTTGGAAAGTTGTTAATGAGCGAGGACGCTGGGGCCTGTTTTAATGTCTCTGGTGGTTCATTGAAGATAAATTTTAAAACATACACCCTGTATCATATGATAGTGGGTAAGAATGGTTTTATGCATTTTTTTAGATTTTTTTTTTTACAGGAAATATATTTTGTTTATCGCAGTCAGTCATTTATGTAACTATTTGCTATAATTTCTGCAGTTTGATTTTTTTCAAATTTGATTTGAATTTTTGATTTAGATGCAATTACACGACAGCATCATGATGCAAAAATTTGCGAATGTCATTCAGGCAATTTTTAAGGCAATCGGGAACACGACTCAATCAAAAAGTTTTAAAAATGAACAATGCTGCAAACGTTAAATAAATTGTTTGAAAATGTAAATTTTGTGTTAAATTCAATAAAAAACTTTCTTACTTAACGCAGTGTCTACTTTCTTTCATTATTCTTTTGAGTTAGCTTTGAATTGCTCTATCAATAAATTTTTTGCTAAATCTTTTATTTACAGCCTATTTTTTACAAAACAAATAAAGATTTGAGAAATATGTATAAATTTTATATACAAATATTTTATATATATACATATATACATACATAATATGTATATATATATAAATTATAAATTAGTAGAAAATCACTTAATAAATTTTTTTTTCATTTAACACTGTGTTTCATCAATAAAAAGACACATCAGAAATAATGAGTTTTTTATTGATAAGAGCATTTCTGATGAGTCCTACTCTATTTTGTAGAATACATTTTAAAGTTGATTAAATATATATATATATATATATATATATATATTATATATATATATATATATATATATATATATATATATATATATATATATATATATATATATATATATATATATATATATATATATATTGTAAATTGTTGATATATTTTTTTGATATATGCATCAAAAAGCGATATCAAAATGCCGTCGGCTATTATAAAAATCAGTGTTGAATCACCAGAATAAATGTTTGTTGATTAAACGTTGAAAAACAACATTCGATCAACGTTTTTTGTAAACACCAAATCAACGTTGATAAGTGGCTAACATTTTGGACAAAAAATCAATATGGTATCAATGTTGACGAGAAACATTCAATCAACATCAAATCAACGCCTCATTTTTTAGCGGGTTAGTGAATTTTGCTCTAAAAATGGAATAATTTTTGTTGCTTTGTTCCCAAATGCAACACATATTTTGAAGCCGCTCGATGTTTATTTCTTGTCCTTCATTGGCCATGAAGGACAAGAAATAAACAATGAAAATGTACCAGAAGCATTAAATTCTTTTATAATCGATCCTTCTATGGCAAATAATATTAAAAGTGGTTTTAAAAGTACCGGAACTTTTCCATTTGATGCTAATAGTGTTGGCTACAAAAAAATTGTTCAAAAATTATCTGAGTCAACTGTTGCTTATGTAGAAGAGAACCATTCAAGTGTGACTTTATCAGCTTACTCTCCCATAACTTTTATTGAAAAGTGCATTGGTTTTAGTATTTTAGAGCAGTTTAAATTGGCTGACGAACATTTAGGTTGGAAAGAGGATCTTGAATACCTCCACTTGTATCTTTTTTGGAAAAGAGCCTAATCTGAAACATATAAGACTATAATTTTACTTGATGAAATAGAATAAGATAATAAAAATCTATCAACAACTTGTAATTTAGAAAATTTGAAAGGTATAACTGATATGGAAATGCCTGATTGTAATAATGCAGCTGTAGTAGAACCAAAACCAGCTTGTTTCGGTTTAAAAATAGCAGCAGAAATAATAAATCCAATCGAAAGTGTTTTAATATGGCCAAAACAACCAGTCCAATTATCCAAGCGCAAAGTAGAACGTTTACCATCGGTTGTAACATCTGAAACGTGGCAGCTAATTCAGAAGACAAAAGTGCAAGAAAAGTCAAAAATAAAAGATGAAAAATTAAAAAAGAAACAATTAACTACAGATAAAAAGTCAAAATTAGAGGAAGAAAGATTAAGAAAGAAACAATTGGCTACGGAGAAAAAGTTATTAAATGAAAAAACTAAAAAAGAAAGAGAAAACATGAAAATTAAAAAAAAAAAGTTTTAAGAGTCAGAAAACGAGTTCCTTTTAAATGTTGATAATACTACCAAACATTTATTCATTTTTCACTTTATACAAGAGGTTTGGAACGAAAATAATGTTTTTTGGATGGCCCTGAAGACCAAATGCATAGCCAAATTTGTAAGGGTCGAACCATTTTTTGGTAAACTAGAGCTACCGGTTTTCCCATTGTTGTAATAAAACTAAGCGATGCTGTTAAGGTATATGAGTGTATAACTGACAATAGACAAACTAAACAGGATTGTAAGTCAGCCAGCAGAAGTCAGTCATCATTCTCTCATCGGCGCGCTCCTGGTAGCGATGCTCAATAGTTGAAATCGTTTGGTGGAAACGTTCTCTAATCTCGTCTGTAATGTTTCTCTCAAAATGCTTGGGGAAAAAGTCTTAATGGCTATGCAAAAAGTGAATCTTTGGGGACATGTGCACATTCATTTCTATGAAGCCTGATAACAGTTCTGAGATGATGTCTTCATAGCCGTCGACTCGCGCTTGCCTAAATAAATGAGTGCAAAGAAGAAATTCTTTGATAGAATACAAGTATTATATACTTAATTCTAAAAAAAAATTCTAAAACTTTCAGATACTTACCCAGAAAGTTTTCCACACAGTCTTTCAAAGCCTTCCATGCTCTGAGCTCAATCGGGGACAAGGAATAAGTAAACTGTTGGCTTTTCAAAAGTTTTCGAGTGTCTGGTCCAACGAATACTCCTTCCTTACTTTTTGCAAGTGACAGTTTTGGAAAGGTTTACTTTATGATTTCATCGGTTCGCCGTCAGAGTGTAATGCCTTAACAACGTTCTTAAACAGGCCAAACTTTATGCGCAATGGAGGTATAATAACTTTGTCAGACTGAAAAAATGGCTCATAGCGAATATTGTGAACACCAAGGGTCGCATTTCCTCGTGCTGGCCACTCATTCCTGATGAAATGCTCATGTTTAGCGCGGCTATCCCACAAACATATGAAGCATGTGTATTTTACGTAAGCTCCTTGCATACCTGTCTGCAGACCTACAACTTTCAGATCCGAGCAAACCCTCCACTGAAATGTGTCATAACGAACAAGCTGCGAAATAGATTTCATAGTTTCATAAGATTCTTTTGCTGTAATTGAGTAAGCAATCGGGATGGCTGGATATGCGTTCTCATTATGCAAAAGGACCGCCTTTACACTTCTTGTGCTGCCATCGATGAACAACCACCAGTCATTCTCCACTTGTGTATAGATACCCATCTTCATCTGCAAACCAGGAATATCACAACAAAATACAAAGTTATTGTCTTCACTTTCTTAAAGCTACGTCTTCACTTTCTTAAGTTGCGTCTCTTGTCTTATAAACAGACGTTCTCGTTTCCTTAGCAAGGACACCGAATTCTCTTAGCATTGAACCAGCCAAACACGCATCCTGTTTGGAAAGGCCAAGTCTCCTAACAAACAAGTCCAGCTGTCTCTGGCTGATAGACTTTGGCTCGTCGTTAGGAAGCTAATCATCATTATCTTCATCACTCTTCTTCATGTTCAACACATCATCATCATCACTCAAAACAACATCGAGAAATCAGAAGAAAACACAGGAGGCTCTTCTCCCTCATCGTATGCTCTCGGTCTTATCGCTGATGGTAAGTCAGGGTAAATTATGCTGTTAGCTGTCCTTCTGGTAAATTGCGCCGTGTGTGTCAAACAAAAAAAGCAGTCAGTTACATGATCTTTTCGGTCGCGCCACGAAAAAAGGCATTCTCTTCAATTTACTCTTAGACCACAGGGACAGGTTAGACAGACACTTAACATAGATCTTATGGGGGGCAAAAAATTTGTCCTCATCCCCTAGTTTCATCTTGAAATAAGCATAATACAGGGTCTTAACTCGAGGTGTAATAGAACGCTCATCTCCTTTAAACATAAACCTGCCGCAAATGTGACAGAACTTATTAGGATCGTTATATCACTTCCGTCTCTGAGACATTCCAAATAATCTGAAATAGCAAAAATAGATATAAAATAGTAAGAATTATAATTCATCAAAACTGAAACTTAACATTTGCTCACATAAATTAAACGGTGGATGAAGAATTAGATAAAATCGCCAAAAATAAATTGGTTTATTACAACAGTTAGAATTATCACTATTTTCACTAATTTGTTCTTCAGCTCAAGTAATAATAATGTTAAGTGATAATACATGATAATTACTTTAAAAACAAGTCAAATAAATGTTTTTGTCCTCCACATTCTTTAGAGTAAAAGAATCATAGAAATTATAACCATCGACTTCTCTTAGTATAAAGTATATGAAAAATGGAGAAATAAAAATTTCCATTTTACAAAAAAATGGTTCGACCTAGACTATCAAAACTATACTTTTTCTTTCATCATTCATTAAGTACTAAATGTTTTCGTTACAGTTTCTCTTGTAAAAAAATTCATGTCTAGTAGTGTAATAATTATAAAATAAGACTTAAATAGTTATGATGAAATTCTATCCTTTCCAGTTTAAGAACTTAAAGGATAAGGATACTAAAGTAATGGAAATGCTTTAAAATCTTTAATTTTAATTCAAAATAATGTTTTTATTACTATATAATTAGTGTTTATTTGATAATAAACATTAAATTTATTTAATAGTCTTATTTTTTAATTTTATACCTAAAAACGTTTTATAAAATGTTACTAATGCATTAAATTTTCATTTGAAACCGCGAGCGCATTTTAAATCAGACACTAAAGTAGATTTTAAGATATACGATAAGTGTGAAACACTTACGATGAGTAAGGAAAACTGCGCTTTAAAAAATTGATCAAAGTAATTTTTTCATTAGATTTGTTGGCTTAAAGCTAAAACTCCGCCTCTAATTCGGCAACCGGAGCACGTTGAGACCTAGTGGGAACAGAATGTCAGCTAGACGTCTAAAGGACGTCCTACAGACTTGCAACGTCTATATGACGTCGTATAGACGTCCCACGAACGTCTGTGCCTGCTGGGGAGGCAAAAACCACTGGAGACAGAGTCCATTTTAATTTTTCTCCATTTTTTTTGAAGGTGGCCACCAATGGCTTTCATCTCTTTATTAGCGTTGGCCACCAAAACATTTTGTTTCCAAAATGAAATTATGGCTGTGGCCGCCAATTGAATTGGAGCAAGTACCCACTGAAGACAAAGGTCGAAAAACGTTGCTGCCAAAATACTTTTGGGAGGTAATCAACAATCTTTTTAGAAGAAATATGGAGCCATGAAGATTTCCGCCATTTATCAACTCTAGTTTCCACCACTCACAAATATAATATAAAATAATTCTGATATAAAAAAATAATTCTGAGCACTAACAGTTTGGAAGTCGTGATTCAACCTCATGCTGTTGAAACGACCACAACTTTGTTACTGTTGCTCCTTAACAATATAAGACTCAAACTTTTGTATGTCAATTTGTCAATAGACTTATTTATGTTAGTTCTCAATATCTTTTCTTTTTGCTCTTAATATTAGGCTTATTAACGGTGTTACTAAATTTCTTGATAGTCTATTTTTATTCTACAAAAATTTTAACTTGGACCAATTGTACAAAATGAAGTTTCAGGAATAATGTTCAAAAATTTTAAATTATCAATAAGTTCTGTAAAAGGTAATAATAAAATAAATAATTGTTGGGTAAAAAACAACCTTCAATTATTTTTTTACTGCAAATATGGCGTAATCATATTAAGACATAATTAAGTAATTGGTTGACATTTTAGATTATTCTATGTAAGCATTTACTAAGCAAAATATTAGTACCTAGTACCATAAAAATTGGTTTTAAAACATCACTAATAGCAGCTTATAACAGTTTAGGTACACTATTCGGCTTTTTTATTTCCTTTAGTGTGTGCCATTTACATACACTTTCATTAATTTTGGGGCAAAGGATGTATTTTTGTTTCAGTGTCTGACTTACTACAATAAAATGATAGTTGCAACCGTTTTTTCATGAATTGCAAAATTCGCAGTTTTTGTCTGATGTACATTTTATTGAAAATTTGCAGTAAATCAATGGCGCCTTTTTTGAAGGTCACTTAACATAAAGTTTTGCGTAAGGCCTCATTTGGTAAATTATTTGGTAAAAATTTTCTATACTTTGCATAATTTATTTTAAAGTCTTTTTTTAATGCAAACAATACGTTGTAACCCTTTAACTTTCTTCGTAGAACTTTAAGGATATGCTCCCTTTATCTCAAATATTTGTAACGAAAACCATTTTTTTTAAATCATTTATTGAATTATTCAAAAGTTATGTCATTTCGTAAATTCAACTTTTGGAATTTTATATTGAATTTTCAACTTCCAGTTTTGATTGCAGTCTATGAAAGATTGTTGTTTAAAAAGAAAGAAAATGGTATCCAACAAATATTTTATATTTTTTTTATAAAATAAAACTCACAAAATTATATATATATATATATATATATATATATATATATATATATATATATATATATATATATATATATATATATATATATATATATATATATATATATATATATATATATATATATATATATATATATATATATATATATATATATACATATATATATATATATATATATATATATATATTTATAATATATATATATATGTAGCAGCATAGTTTGTTTTTAATAATTCTTAACGTTAAATGCAAATCGGAACAGAAAGATTACATCAACAAATGTAATATTTCTTTCTTTTCTTAAGGTTATCATTCATTGTGCTGCATATGTACGAGCCTCTGTTAAATGCGTTAAAGCATATTGTTATTTACAAGATGTATCGAGAAAAGTTATAAAATACTGAGAGCCAAAAAAATAATGCTCTTTTTAGAACTCATGCCACAATAAATACGCAGACCAAGATCAATTACAACGCAAATAATTACAATAAATACGCAGACCAAGATCAATTACGCAAATAATTACAATAAATACGCAGACCAAGATCAATTACGCAACACGTAGATATAAAAAATATATATTTTTCAAGACCTTTTCTTTATTATAGATCATAAATATCAAACAAAGCATTCGTTGCTTAATTGTCAGGTACCAAAAACTTTGTTAAAACAATGCGAATTTGCAATTATTAACCGAGGGCCACATTTGTGGAACTTATTTCTCCCAAATAATAGTAAAACTACAATTTCAATTCAAACTTTTAAAAGTATCTTAAAAACAGTTACTTGATTATGACGTAATTTCAAATGCTATTTTATTTTCAATTTTTATTTTATTGTCTTTTATTTTTTAACTTTTTTTTATGTTAGAAAGCAACATCACCCTTTACATCATTACTTATCTTTTTATTTTATTTATATTTTAATTTTAAGTAGTTATGTTTACGAAAAAACACAACAGCAACAACCAAAAAAAAATGCAACACTTTTTATTTGAAAGTATTTAATATTATTTTACTGAGATTGTGATATATTTTTTTTATTTGATAGATTATTTTTTGTTTAATATGTAAATGATACAACGGGGCTGCATGATAAGACTTTTGTTTTCAGCCTGCTCCCGTCGCATCTTAACTAAAAAAAACATTCTAAATAATTTATAATGAAGATGACGAAATATATATATTAAAAAAAAAAGTATATCAGAAAATAATTTGATTTAGAAATAGGTTGACTATGTGAAACAAAAGTTTGGTAATGCTTTTTTTGTTAGATTTATGAATAATACTGCGAATTTCATAAAAAAAAGAACTTTATATCATTACGAGTGCAAAAATTTCACTTAAAATTAGGTAATCATTTTTCTTTTGACTATATAAAATAGGAATGCTGCAGAGTTCAAAAAGGCTCCTATTCATGAATATAAATAAGAATCTTTTTAAACACTGTGATTATTTTGCATTATGTAAATAGCTCGCTTAAAATATTTGTTAAAAATTTCCAATTTTTAATTCATTTGGCCTAAGACAGACAGTATATGGTCTTTTATAATTTTTCATTTAGGCATTCTTCATATCAAAATAAAATAGTTGTTATGGTTCATATAAATGTTAAATGTATTGGTACATTTAACATTTATTGTTTTTTCTTTTTCAATGAATTTTGTGTCTGTTTTGAATGTCCACTTTCACAATCTAGCCAGATCATTTTCAAAACAACGTAGTTTTTTGTTCCTTATTAACCAGAAAATGGTGAATATTTCGTATCTGGCTTTTGGTGGAATTACTCAAGAAACAAGGTTGATTGGCTTAAATGTAATGTCTGTAGATTTTTGGCTCATCAAAATTTATGGCAAATATTAGGTTGATGTTAGTATTATTTATTATTTAGTTTTTAGAATATTTATTTAATATTCAGTATTGTTATATATTTTTTTCATATTGTTAAATTATTTGTTATGAGTTATTATATATTTTTATATATTTCAGTATTTACATATTGCTTTGAAATTAATATTTTGAGATTAATATATTTATAAATAATATATTGAAATTTATAAATTGCTTTGAAATTAATATTTATTTATTATTCAGTATTTATATATAATAGTGGCGTCTAAAAAACGTGCAACAATTATGCATCAATCTAATAGTTTCAGCATATTTTTGTGTGATTTATGTGATCCATAATACTTTTTGTTTAGTCTTTAATCTATTAATATTGACCAGTTTAATATACAGTTTAATATTAATATTGACCAGTTTAACATACAAGATTTTTTTATCTAATTTTTTAAATATTTTTAAAGTTTGTTTACTTATATAAATTTTAAAATCACACAAAAAGTTTCTTAATTTTTGTTGCTATTTCTTTTTTGTGGCGTGAAGTTTATATGGGTACGTTAATTCAAACATTAAACTCTTCAAAATCTCAATATTCAAATATTCATATAAATTTTTTCTTCCTATATTATTCCTATATTACATAATTCCTATATATAATTCTTATATTATATAAGAATTGGAATGACTAGAAAGAGTTTGATGTCTTACTCTGAATATATTTCAATGATAGATCAGCTTTACAATCAACGTGTAGGTTGACAATCAGCTTTACAGTTAAAGAATAACTGCTGATGCTTTAGCAGTCTAGTTTTGCCCCACCCATTTGCAAAATACAAAATGTTTTCTACTCTAGAGTTTTTTGGCTTAGATTGTAGTAATTAGAAAAATTATTTTCAGAAACTATTTTTTTGCTTTATTTATAATTGTTTTTACAAACCGAATCTTAAATATAAATCCTTGTATTAACTTATATCATTATTTTCTTATTGGCAAATAAATATAAATGCACACACAAACAAACACACACAAAAATTGTGCTTAAATCTAAAAATCTAGAATGACTTGCATACATGCAAATATTACATACAAATGACTTGCATACATACAAATATCACATGCAAATGACTTCCACGCATACAGATATTACATACAAAAGACTTGTATACATACAAATTTTACTTAGTTATGACTTGCTTACATACAAATGTTTTATATCTATGATGATAAACGCTGGATCTTATTGGCGTTACTAACGGGTTTTTGATTTTGCCTCCTTGATAGTGGTTATAATAATGAAAATGGTAGATAGTGCAACTCTTCCAGTTAAAATAAAATGTAAATAAAATAAAAAATCAGAGTATTAATAGTGGTGCATCTGTTAGTGGTTTTTGTGTTAATTTTTGAGACTACATAAGGAGCCCTCTATTAAAGCCTAAATAGAAGAACTGAGGCCTGGAATCTATTAAGGCTTTACATTAAATAGAAGGACATAGGCAGCTGTATAGCTCATTGCTAAGAGTGACATGCATTATTTATGATTGATACTTTTTAAAAGTTAACATCTTAGATAAATTTTTATAAAATTTAGTTAAGTTGAAACATCTGGTATAGTATGTAAACTTAACCATATAAATTTATTTATATTAAACTGTAATATTTCTAGGGGTTATATACACCCTCGTTATTTAAGTAATATAAAAATAAAAAAATTAAAAAGGTTAAAAAACAAACAAATAATAAAACTTCAATGTAATGTGTTCTTGCGTCTTAAATAAGAAAAATAAGGTTTCCAAAACGATGATGTGACGTAATCACCGTCGTCTTCATTCAAACCGCCTTCATTTGGAGAACACTGGTGAAACTGTATTTCCATGGATTTTCTCATTTTTCTCTTTAATTAGTCTACGTCTACTTTAACCGTGTTGTTTTTATTCCAGCCAAAGGCACCATGGCAATTTCTGGAATGCCAGAAATTGCCACGGTGATGTTGGCAAAATGCGAGTTGAAATCTTGCGTTTTGTTTCACCTACATAGAACTTTCCTACATTCACCTACATAGATTTAAAAACTGCACATTGGCAAAACTTATTGTTTTATTGAAAATAAAAAGCGTATTTTAATATATGTTTCAGTTATTATGATATTATAAAATTTTTTGTTAGTTTTTAAACATTTAAAAGAAAATATTGCACAATAGTTCAGGAGCGATTTTCTGAAAGGAGCTAAGCACCTTTTTCAAAGAAAAACGCTTATAGAAAAACGCTCTTCAATTTGCATTATGAAAGTAAATGTTGGAAAGTATAATTGAAGCATTCGCTGTATTACTGTCTAAACTTTTGTTTAGCGCAAACAAATTTTATTTACTAATAAATAATTCATAACTAAAATTTTAAGTTAATAAGTAATAAGTAAAATCTTTTGTGAGATGGTAAGGACTAAACGTACATGTTCACGTGACCTACGACGCGCCGATTCTGGTTATTCAAGTAATAAAACGATTTATCACAATTCATCGCAACATTTTAACATCATCTTCATTGTCTAAATAATAAATCAAATCATAATAAAAATGAACTGATTTAATAATATAATAAAACAATTTATAATTCATCGAATTTCACAAATGACTATAATGTATTTAAATAGCACAAAAGGTCGTGGTTTATCAAATATTACAATACGGTACAATTTTTCATATAGTACAAAAAATAAAGATTTATCTTATATAAGCTGCAATTTATCAAATATTACACGCAGTTTACTTAGTTTCATTCAATGTACAAGTAAACTAATAGATGTCGTTTATGAAAAAAGCTAATTTAAAAGCATTATCTCGCGGAAAACGTTATCTTTACCTAAGTAACTATGAATAGGATTATTCTATTATGGTGCTGCAGCCAGTCAGTCTCCATGTTTATATGGTATTCAGTTTTTTTGTTGTTGTGTGAAATGTTTTCGAAAGAGTGATTTAATACGCAAAATAAATAATAAAAACGATGTTCTGTAAGAATAACTTTAACTACTTAGTCCTTAGTCCTAATAAGATATATACGTCTACTAGTTACGTCATGCTACGTAGCCTCTCAGCTTAATTATTAACATAAATTATTTCATTTATTCTCATTTGGAAAACCAACGAGAAGGAGGAGGGGGATTGAGGGAGTTAAAAAAGACAATAAAGTTTCTGATATTAGTTTAAATTATCGGAATACTTTAAAATAAGCTCAAAGTTTAGCACCTGAGAACTATTTGCGTCAGCTAGTTTTTTTTCTCTGAACTCTTATGAGATTTTTTTTTTAATAATAGGATTATCTTTTTATTATATAGCAGCAGTTGAGAGGATACATTGATCTAAATATAGATTGAAGAAGTATACTTTATAAACCTAATATCCACAATCTTTCAACTGTAATTCTATGCAGATTAAATAGATACTATCTAGTATTCAGCATAAAAGAGATGTCTTAAACAAAATGAGCAAAATTTAAGAAGGAAATATTTATTATACATAACTCTTGTAAAGCGATTTGCTGAAATTGTATTACTACAATAGCAAATGCATTCTCTGTGGGTAATTCAACGAAGAATATACTCCATAAGAAATCATTTTTGTTTGCAGAACTCAACTATACTTCTTTAGCGTACTAATATATTATATTTGACCAAGTTGGATGAAATCTTTATCAGATTGTTTAATTACTTTTCACGGTAGGCATTTATATTTTTTCTTTCAAATGTAGTATTACTACATCTATTAAGTCTATATGCAATTCTCATTAAAAAAAGACACGAATAAAAACTACAATATTTAACAAATTTTAAAATACCTTACACTAGTGTTTACTTCATATGTGAGTTTGAGAAAAAACGTGTCCGATTTAGTCTCAATTGTTTTGAGACACGCAAATCAGTTATTTAAAGTAAATTAAAGTTAATTTATTAAAACGACCGATGTGGTGTGGCTTTAATAAATTAACTTTACTTAAATCGTAAATACGTTTTGCATTTTAATAACTCGATAAATTGCGCAAATTTTAAAATCAAACTTGAAAAAAGTGAGTAAAAGAAAGTTTTTTTATTATTATTATCAAAAAAGTATTTTTTTTAATTTTAAATAAGAGCGAAATAAAACGTTTATAAACTTGAAATTGATGCCGAACGTTTTTATTATTTACGATAAAAGAAATAAGATTGAAGACCTTTTAATTAAAAAAAGTTATTACTTATAATGCGTTTGAACAACAGTTTAAGTAAGGTATCCGTATTTCAATCTTCCATAGAATGAAAATCCGGAAATTCTTTAAAGCAATTGGAACCCAATTGATTAATAATATACACTAAGCATAATATAATAAACTTTTCAAAAGTAATGTATCGAATACTAAATTCTATTCATTTATCAAGTTCTAAACTTTATTTATCTATTTATTCTATTATTACTTATAAATATTTAAAGCATGTATATGAAAATGAATTTTTTTTGTTGTGGTTTTTGTCTTCTTTTGGATTTGTTTCCGTCTTAAAGTTTACACAGATATTTTAATATAAATTTTTGTTACTTAAAAAATTCTAAAATAAAATTAACAATTAGTAAATCCAGTCAGATGTGTTTGTTGCTAATATTGATGGAGTTTGCAGTAGTTCAATAAATCAAAAACATTGAAAGTTATAAGCATTTTCAATGTATAAGTTAACGTATTATTCAAAAATCAAACTGAAAATATTGGTAATTTTACTGTCTTTTAAGGTACTCCTAGAAGAACTAATCCACCGCAAAGCATTTGAACGATAAATTTTCCAGCTTCACCATAGATTTTCCAGCTTCACCATAGTTTTTCCATAATTTTCCAGCTTCACCATAAGTTGCTTTTACTGGAGAGAATGCATCGAAACACAAACCTTTTGATTCCGAAGTCAGCAATCTAACCACAACTCTATGGCTGCTTTTACTAATTGATATGATGAACACACAACTGAATACTAACGACATATTATCCGGAAGTTATTTGTTTGTTTCTTTAAGTACCACTCTAGCAACGACGTATGGTTCCATTTCTCGACAGTTATAGACAGCGAAAAATTAATAAGAGTTAGTAACGAAATACAAATTAAGGACAACTATTTTACTATATTTTGTTTCACAACATTTTTTGCTACTTTCTTTAAACGTTAATGCTTTTTCAAACTTTATTTTATTGACTTCTTAACTTCGTTTTTTGCTAGTTTCTTAAAACGCGGTTTCTTAACTTCTTTACTAATAAAAATTATTGTCAAATATTGCACAGCGAGTAATTTATTTTAATACAAAACCGTAAAGTTATTGGTTTTTTGTATAACTTTGGGAGTTGTATTTAAAAGAACATAAAAGTAATCCATGTTATACCTAACTTAACATTTTTGAGAATTATTTTTGATTACATAAAACATACCATATATAAAAGTGAGTTTAGGTGTTATCTAACAAATTTCAGTGCCCAGTGAAGGGATCAGATACTTTTAGTTTCCAACATTTTCTTAAAACAATTTTTTATAAACTTTTAAATAAAATGAGCTGGTTTTAAAATAAGTGAACGTACCAAAGTATCAAATAATTGAATAAGTAAAATAAATTAAAATAGTGGTTTAAAAAAAATCCACAAATTGATTTAAAACTTACAATAGTGAGAGTTTGAGTTACATGAATCCAGCAGAGTATTATAAAAGTGGGGTATTATAACAGTGGGGTATTATAAAAGTGGGGTAGAAAAATAAAAGTAAAATGCTTTTAGCTCACTTAAAAATACATTTACGAAAAATACCTTGTCAGTACCTTGATTTACGAAAAAATTCATTCATTTTACTATAAAAAAAATTTTTTTTATTAGTTGAAATAGGTTTTTTTTAAATCTTTAACCATAAAACAGAACACTTGGAGTGAACTGAATTAAATTACCAAATTCCATAAACATTCCATTTGATGTGAATACCATAAAATATTAGAACAATTTTAGCATTGGTGAAGAAGAAAACTAGGTAGGAGACTACAATTTTGAAACTTTATTTAAACAGAGGACTCGAATAGTTATAACTCCTTTTTTTTTTCGTTAATATGAACATAAAGGAACTTTAAAGGCTCGTAAAATCAATAAAAATATTTAATAAGCTTGTGACGTAGTTTAAGTTGCTAAAAAAGAAAATGTTAAGAAACCTTGTTTTCAAAATTTTAAAATTGTTTTTAATATGATTTGCATGATTACAACACAATTTTCATTTTAAATTAAAGAGGATCAGAGCTCAAGTTTTGGCTCGGAATTTTTTTTGTGTTTGAAAACTTTTTTTGATACTGTTACGTCCTAGAAAACAAACAATATCTCACCTCATATCATTAAATAATTAACTATGAAATCACATGAAAGACCTGGACTTTCAACCTGTGGTTGCTCTGTGACGTTCAATGTGAGTATATTTATTTTTACTTTCTTTAAATATAATGTGACTCTTATTTATAAAACATTAGTTCGGGGAATTAGAGATAGATTCAGGAACAATTTTTTAAAAGAAAAAAACACACTTGGTATACAAAAGTTTACTTTTATATATTTTTACTTTACCTAAAAATAACAATTGGAAATTGATCTCAATGGACCATGCCAGAATTATATGAGTATATTTAGGGGAAAATTATAACTACGTTGGAATGAATTATCAGATTAGTACACAACCTTTATTTATTGATTTTTACTTTTAAGAAAATTTTTATTAGTTTAAACTTTTACAATTTAATTTTTTGATAAATTTATAATTAAAATTATTTAAATTTACTTCTTATCAAAACTATAAATTATAGTTTATTTACTTGTTTATTTTACTAGTTTACTACTCGTGTGTTTACTTATTTTATTAATAAAATTGTGCTGCATTTATTTGTTATTAAAATGGAAATAAATCTATTAACTAATAACTAGTTATTGTTAAATAAAAGTATTATAATTAAAAAAATGTTTGGTCAAAATGATCATTAATTTTTTATTTATATTTGCATTCCATTTGTTTGCATTAGCACTCGCAATACTAGATACATTTTTATTTATGTTTGTTTCCTTGTTACTTGCATCACCCGATTAAAATTATCTTTAATTACATATTTATTTGCTTAGTACTCACAACACCCGATAAACATCTTTACTTTAGGCAGCACGCTGTCTAAAAATTTTTGGTGTTTTGTCAAATCATTAAAATATCAACGCGTTTGAACTTAAAACATGCATCAAAATATCAACACGTTTAACCTTATTGAAATAATAATCTCATACTTTATATTAATTTTAAGTGAGTATATTGTGTATTTTACTTTGTGCCCCATTTTTTTTATTACCTAACATTAAAGATTCAGCGATAATTTACGATAGCGATGTTGTAAAACTTTTAAACTTTTACGATAACGGTAAAGTTATGCAAAACGTCATTTTTTCTAAAATAAATCTCTATTGTAAACCGTAATGACATATCCATTCAAATAACTTTAACTGTTTTACGAGGTTTGTCATTAATTTATACTTTTATTACAATATTGCTCAACATTTTTATAAAGGTTTTAATGTATAAATATATATATTATATTTTCTGTAATTCTCCAAATACCAGAAAGACATTTTTTAATTCAAATTGAATAGCTTCAAAAGTGTGTTTCTTATCAGAAACATTCGACTTTTTCGACAAAAGAAATTCTTTTAAAAAAGCATTCATTTAAAACCGACCGATTTTTCAGTTGATGTTTTATAACCACGCTATTAATCTATATTTATGCTTTATTTCGATGGTTTTGTTAGTAATTATATTTAATGACGCTTAATCGGTTGTGTGTCGTAATGTCAAAAACATTCGTATAATTAAATATCGATTTTTGATTCTCTTATGTTATCCATGCATTCCGTGCTTTTTTCCTACAATAAAATAATTACTGAATAAAGTATTAACGTTCAATACAGTAAGTACTAAACTCGTTTGCATAAATATTGAATTTTATTCTTCTTCATAGTAATTTTAACTACGTTGAAAGGAATTTTAAGAGCGACAGGCTTACTCCTGAAAAAATACTCCGGTGCCGGGCGTCAGACAATATTTATATCTATTAATGTAGATTTTTTTTATCATAGATGTGATTATGTCCATCCTTTTTCGTTATTAGTTTTATAAAAAAATTATTCGAGTTCGCAATGTAGCGTTTAATAATCTGAAGGAAATAATTATCTAATTTAAGAAAATTCTTTTTTTATATTTTTGATATATTTTTTGCAAATATTTATTTAGATATAAAAAGTTATTAAAGTATAAGAAAGATTTATAAACAAAACTACGAAATTTATTACGGAGATTCACGATGTTGATGAACCTATTTTTTCTCTCTGCGATTATGTGTCTAATGAAAACTTCATTTCAAAATGATGAAACGACTATTCAAAGAAATAAACCAGAAGTATTATTGGATCCATCATTGCAAGATAGGACGAAAAGCAAGCTAAAGATATCTATAAAAAATGATTTGCTTTATAAAAACATAACAACACCTTCATACACTACCACGGTATTTCTCTATTCAAAGCTTGGATATTATTTAACAATAAACGAAAGTGGAAACATTATGGGAACACTGGATACTAAATCACGTGATAGTAAGTTTTGTTTATGATGACCCTGTGTTATTTTTATTATTTTAAATTTATTTAACTGTGTAATTTAGTATAGTAAAAACAAATAGTAACAATAAGTAGAAACGTTGAAACGTGTACTTAATTTACTTTTTTTAACCCCAAATCTACGCTCGTCCACCGAATTCACAAACGTTCAATATTTTAAAAAATCCAACACCCTTATTATCTAACTTCTCATTTTCCTTTGAGAAGTTTTTTTTTTCATTAAAACATCAAAATGGTTTTTACCGATTATCTTCTTGAAAAAAAAAACTATTTCCTTGCTACCTAATATTTCTAAAAATTTTCAAAACCCAATTATAAAGGATACTTTAAATAACATCCTTACCAATAAAAAATTTTAAAAAAGGGCGGTTTTGTCAAAGGTGATAAATTTTATTCACTTAGAACCCATGTCCAATTAGCTTGGACATGGGTTCTTAGTGAATGAGATATGGACAATTTAACAATAGGACTGGTAGCAATTCTTAATTTTTATTACTGTAAAAATTGAAATTTAATTTAAAAATTTATAAATATTGTTTAAAAGCTAATTTAAAAATTTAGTTTAAAAGAAGTATATACTATAATTTTTGTGTTTTTATAACGTGCACTTTTTTACTATATTATAACTTTACTTCTAACGAAAATTCGCTCCTTTATGTAGAAGTGAATAGTGGAGAGAAGCAGACATTTTACGTTTTATAATTTTTTAATTAATAAATAAAGATTTTTCTTGAGCTCTTCGAAGATTTGGAAAACCTATGCATAATTTTTTTTCCTTTTAATTACAGATTCTAGATAAACAACATTATAAATCTAACTACGTTAGTATGAATAAAATAAATTTCATCTTTATTTACGATTAGAAATTATTGAGATTCATAAAATACTTAGCCTGATAATTAGATTTTTTTATTTTTCTCAAAACATGTAAAATGTGACTTAACTCCTTTTAGAAAAACGCTCCTCGATTGTTAACATTTTAAAAACATTTATCTAACGTTATTGAATTCCAGGTTAATCTTATTAATGAGAAATACTATTAATCTAATAAAAAAATTAATGACATTATATTTAAATTTGCTCACGCGGTAGACAAAAATACCCGCCTTAATAATCGTGCATAAATCAATAGACGCTAGATCCAAGTTTTGGATTAAATGAAAAATATTTACTCATTTTATAGAATGCAAAATTTAAGATTGTATAATTGATCCTTTTTTAATTTCGAAATGGTAGAGAAGCATTTTTTTTATAATTGTAATATTTAAAGATTCATTTAAACACTCAAGTGGAAACATCCAAATGGTCCAAATATGATACAATAAGAAAGATAAATGTAGATTAAATGATGACAAAAAAAAAAAAAAGAAATAGTTTAATAATTTTTTTTAATAGTTAATAGTTTTATATTTAATGGTTTAATATTTTATTAGTTTTTTTAATAGTTTAATAATTTTTTCACTATTTATAAGCCCAAAAACTTAAAAATTGCAAGAATATTATAAATAGCTGTATAAACATTTATATAAATAGTTGTTTAAATATGCTATAAATAGCTGTATAAATATTTGCATATTAATAGTTGTTTAAATATACTATAAATAGCTGTATAAACATTCATATAAATAGTTGTTTAAATATAATGTAAACAGTTGTATAAACATTCATATAAACAGTTGTATAAACATTTACATAAGTTTTAATTGTTTAATAAATGTTACTATATATAGGAAATAATTTTAAATAATATTGCATCTATTAGACATATAATTATAAACATATGTTTTTCATTTTGCTCTTTGTCATTAAGCTATCTTATGTTTTAAAAAACAGCGTACCTTACATACATACATACATACATACATACATACATACATACATACATACATACATACATACATACATACATACATACATACATACATACATACATACATACATACATACATACATACATACATACATACATACATACATACATACATACATACATACATACATACATACATACATACACACATACATACACACATACAAAAATGTATTTTTTTTCCATTTTTTTCTGTGAAAGAGAAAAAACAATCTGTTTAAATATTAATTATTTTAAATCAACACTTTTATTAATTTTTAGTTTTTTTTGAAGTTGAGTCATACGGAGTGTATTTTAAAAGGTTTCGAAAACCAAACTCATGGTATATAGCTATTGACAAACTTGGAATTATAAAAACAAGGGTAAGTGAGAATTTCATTTAAAATCTCATTTGTTTTGTTATTTCTGAACAACCAGCTACTATACTGTTAACCGACTGATTTTACTAATCGTTAACCAATGGACAAAAATAACTATTAACATTCTAATTGTTAAGATATTAGTCTTATATTTTCATGGTTTATATCATATTTTTAGAAATATGGAAGAAAAGATACATTATTTCGGGTCATGTATAACGATGCAGGATGGGCATATTTTCAAAATGATGCAACAGGTTTTGTGCTTGGTCTGCAACAAAACGGAAAACCAAAAAATAAAATAGCTAACGTCACGCTACGGAATCGAAAAAAAACTTATTTTCTAATTCTAACACGTCCAGTGCTCCAACCATTATCAACGATTCGTTAATTATTTTTCAAACCTTTTTTCTGTATAATATAGAGTAGTCAACAAAAATATTTTTTAAATCAAACAATAAAATTGTAAATATACATTTCTTTTATTTATCAAATAAAATTTGATTTTTCTTTTGAATATATGAACTTACTTTATTTAACTATTTTTGTTTATATAACTTTTTAAAAAAATTAAACAATCAGTCTAAATGTATAAAATTTACTTAAAAATAAGTAAACTTTTGTGAGATTAAATTTATTTTAAATATTGACTTAATAAACAAATTGTATAAGTAAAAATTATTGAACCTTTTAAAGTCAATATAGATGCGACGATAATCTTATAAAAAATAAATTATTTAAATCATTGTTAATATTTTTCAAAAGCCTTTTTTTTAAATTAAGCTTTAGTTCCCTCTCCATTTTTATTTACAAAACATTTCATCGTGTTAACATCGCTTTAATATCAAGAGATTTAAAACCATTTTTACTTTAGGAGGTTTTTGTTTAAAAATATAAAATACTGCGAATATACTCTTTATTTTTACGTTAAGAGGTTTTTATTAAGAAATATGAACTACTACAAATAATACGCTACTCTACTAAAAAATTAAAATGTGCTAAATTTTATTTTCGATTATACAAAATTTAAAAAAGCATTTATGTAAAATACATCAACTTATTTTATTATAAATTGTTACAAGTAATAGAATTAACGAACTTAAAGGTATTATGTACAAAATAAGTAAAACCGTGAAATTAAAAACGCTTTAAAATGTTTTAGGATTATAAAATAATAAAAAATGATCCATTCATTTTTGTTGTTACACTAACGTCTTTTCAATTGACGACTTATATGATTGTCATGAAAATGCGTTTCAAATTAATGTTTTATTATAAATAAAATCTAAACCGTAATATTATTTATTTTTGGAGATCTATTTTCTTTATAACAAAATCTCAATTCCAATTTTCTTAGTTATCGGATGACTAAGCTATCCGGAGGAGAAAAACGTAATCAAATAATTTTGATTATTTATTCAGAACTTAGTCGAGTAATTTAAAATAATGATAAAGTATTCGAAATAATAATAATAATAATAATAATACTAATAATAAAAACAACTACAAGAAAGCTACTTTGTTCAAGACGATGCTGGAGAATACAAACATATAAAATAAATATATATACTAACCATACAAAACATAGGTACCTATGCTTTGTATGCTTGGAATATATATATATATATATATATATATATATATATATATATATATATATATATATATATATATATATATATATATATATATATATATATATATATATATATATATATATATATATATATATATATATATATATATATATATATATATATATATTAGTGTGATAACAAAATATTTTTTTTTATGAAACCACTTGCAATCGAGGAAAGTTTATGAGTAATTGAAGAATAAAAATTACATTTTTGATTTTTTTAAAAAAAGTTCCACCCCCCCCCACCCTCTTCGGAAGAAAAAAGTGAGAAAATAATTATTTTTTTAAAAATGACGTGTTTTTTGCTTTATTCAAAAGAATAATAGTAATAACTAAGCAACTTTTATTAACAAATAAGATACAGAGCAGCTAGCAATTTGTCCAAAATGTACAAGAAATGTTTAAAAAATAGTTTTTGCTATGAACTTCAGGTTCAAAAATTCAATTTTTCTTGATTTCGCATGAAGTTCCTCCGTCAGTTTTACAGCACGTTCAGCAATTTGGTTAGATCTGGGAATGTCAATTAATGACTCTTTGACTGACCAATGCGTCTCCAAACACTTAACTGCTTTCTTGCATTTTATCTTCATGAGTGAGGCAAACAGTTCATTGAAGGACGCTTCATTGTAGTGTTGCGAATAGAACCAAGCATTTGCTCATTCTTAGCAGATGAAATCGCATGCGAGAGCGAGAATACTGCGCCACTTTGGTATCAGAAATAATGCTATAATAGCATATATCGCACGTGAGTTCCATCTTGCCTGGTGTAAATTTGGGAGTTTCTTCCAGCTGATTCTAGGCCAACGTGAAGTTGTTTTGTAATGACGATATGCCTGACATAGTTCAATCAAGAACTTAAAATCATCTCGCCATCCAGGGTTCTCGCCTCTGTTAACATCATATGTCGCAACGAGGTGGTAATCAGCCTGAAGAGAGACATTTTTCTGTTAATTTGTTAATGAAGGATGTTATGGATTTTCTCTTGAATAAGAAAATCCATAACATCCTTCAGAAGGAGGTCGAGCACATGGTGCTGACAGCTAATATATTGTGGCTTCTGAAAGCCTTTGCTCAAAACATCATCCTGAATGAGCTTTACAATCCCATGCAAACGACCAGTATTTACTGCGGTCGTATCGCAGATTATCATGCGAGTATTTTCCCAAGCATCGTATTCATCAATTAGCTGACGTAGTTCCTTGTGAATGGCCGCGGCAGAACCACTCTCACATTTAAGAATACCGAGTTTGATTTCGGTTGTCAAATATTTCAGCAGAACGACTTGATACTCTTCCCCTTGCATTCTTTTACCATCAAACTGGAGACAGTAGGGATCTTTGCTTTAAAGTTTTTGAACAATTTTGGTTTTCATTTTCTGTCCTTCAGAGATTACTCGTTTCCAGACACCCGTCTGACTTGGAACCGGCACATCATGACCATGTTCAGCAATGGTTGCAAGAACGTCATGTGCTTTATGTGTAGAAATGTTGTATTTCAGTACTAGTAAACCCGCTGTTGTAGTGCTCGATCTTTGAGATCAAGCACTACAACAGAGGGTTTACTAGAGAGGTTGGCGACTCGGGTGAAGAATCAGAGGTTGACGACTCGGGTGAAGAATCAGAGGTTTCAGAATCCGAAGATTCTGAGTCACTTTTGCGTTTGTGTGGGTTGGGATTGAGAAGAGCTGGCTTGAGGTTGAGTTGTTGATAGTAGGATTCGTTTTCTTGGGTGGATTGATTCCAAAGGGGCTTGTTTGACCATTGAATAACCAATCTTTCTTCCACTCTTAACTTGCCTCTGGTAGAGCTTTTTATCCTCTGTGCTTTTCCATTCTCCATTAACGTTAGTGACATCAAATAACTGAGAAAGTGTTGCAGTGAATTTATCAGACGGTTTCTTTTTGTTTTTGTCATATAGATCAATCAGACTATTGAGCTTATTTCTGATGAGTGCTCTGGATAATAGTGGAAAGTCTAGAATTTCCCTCCAGAGCAATTCTATATCCGTAATCATAGTTTTGATTCGATCCAGTCGCTGTTTTTCGCTGTTGAACAGAATAGTGAAGTTTCCAAGAACTTGACGGTTTGTCGGCATCCGTGTGAAATTGGTTAGCTTTTCAACAGATGGAATACTTGGATCCCTTTTCTGTTTAGAAAAGAAGGGTAGATTCTTCATCCAAATATACCTGTTTAACTTTACACTGTTGCTGGAATTTCTATAAGACATTTTATTGAAAATCTTGAAAACAAAAATATTCAAACGAGTTCACACTTCACACGGTATAGCTGAGATCAAAACAAAGATAATAAACAACATCTATTAACAAACTACTAAACTAACAACCATTTGTAAATGTCTTGTTTATAAACAAATGGAAACAGCTGACTGGAATGTGCTTAAAAGCAGTTTAGAACGTCATATAAAAAGTCAGTGTGAAATTGAAACCGATAGTCAAACTGTGCGATGTGTGCACAATAAAAATAAAAAGGTGGGGGAAGTTTTTTCGATTCTTTTAAAATTGATGTTGCTACTGTCACCTACCTACAATTGTTCCCCTAATGTAAAGGGTTTCAGTTTCGTAACAAAAAATAATGATAATAGTTATTGCCCTAATATATATATATATATATATATATATATATATATATATATATATATATATATATATATATATATATATATATATATATATATATATATATATATATATATATATATATATATATATATATATATATATATATATATATATATATATATATATATATATATATATATATGTATATATATATATATATATATATATATATATATATATATATATATATATATATATATATATATATATATATATATATATATCAGAGCCGGAACTAGCTTTTTTGGTCTTTGAGATAGGTAACTTCCAGACATGGAGCAAACGTCAAACATTTATATGTTTATACTTATGTCAAATAAGGATGCTTTGCAAAAAATTGCGATGATTGGAGGCTGAGAACAAAAAAGCCCCAAATTTTGTGCCCTCCTTCCCCAAACGCGAGAGCAACAAGTTGATGAAATATTTTTTGTACTGTTCTGAACTAGACTTATATTCATCGATAAATTTTAAGTTGCATAGTATTATCTTTCAGCGTTCAAAAATAATGACCATATAAAATTTTAAACCCCTCAAATTGAGGGGGATTTAAACTTTATATGGTCATATATTTTGAAAGCTAAAATATTTTACTATGAAATTTAAAATTTCATGATGAATATTAGTCTAGTTAAAAACAGTACAAAAAATATTTCATCAACTTGTTGCTCTCACGTTTGGAGCAAGGGCGGCACAAAATTTGGGGTTTTTTGTTCCCAATCTCCAATCATCGCAATTTTTTGCAAAGCATCCTTATTTGACATAATTATAAACATATAGATGTTTGGAGTTTGCTCCATGTCTGGAAGTTAGCTATCTCAAACACCAAAAAAAGCTGGTTCCGGCTCTCTCTCTCTCTCTCTCTTTATATATATATATATATATATATATATATATATATATATATATATATATATATATATATATATATATATATATATATATATATATATATATATATATATATATACATATATATTTGTTTTTAAATTTATTATAAAAAAAAGAATTTAAAGAATATTGAAAAATAATAACTTGTAAAATTTAGTATTTTTTTATGCTTGTTATTTGCATGTAACCTAGGTACAACAAATAAATGCTAAAATTACATACAAATAATAACCATAAAATTTTTCAAATATACGTTATTCTTGCTAAAAATTTCATTATTTTATGAACTAGGTGTTGAAACATTTATAATCGTTTAACTTTTTTTTTTTTAATATCGTCACTTCCAATATAGATGCAAACAACAACTATTAGAGTGGAAGTTACTGGAAGAGAAAAGATGACGTTTTTAGAAAAAGATAACTATTAACAGACGAAAAGATTGTATATTATATTAATTAGGAAAACAAGTTCGATAGAACTGATGTTCGAAAATAACTAGACATACAAGAATTTTTGGAGTACATAGGAACTCTCACAGTAAAAGGGTTAGACTTAATTGGATGAGTAACACGAGAATGAATTTTAATAAATAACACAAAAGAAGCAAGCTCTTTAGAGTAGCACCCGTCATAATAATAATAGAAAATAAAAATAAAAGCAACATTACGACAATATGACAATGGCTGAAGGTTGGCTGCGAGAGCATTTCCAACTATGTTTACAATGCGTTTTTGCACCTTGTCTAAAAGAGAAAGGACATCATTCAAATATCCACCCCAGATTTGGTACATGATTTCCAAGAAAAATTGAAAGTAAGAGTTAATCCTAGAAGACAATGGGTAGATGACTCATCAAGTACATTACCGTTCATAAATATAGGAATATCTATATTGTTGAGATTAGCAGAAAAAATAGAGTTTTATCTGATTTAAGGTTCTCCAGACACAGAAAGCCCCACGCTGTAGCAGAAAGGCAACCCTTTTCATGCTCAGATGCCCCCTTCAAGCAATCAGAGAGTATTGACTTCTTATCAAGGCAAGAATAAATGGAAGTATCATCAATTCTACCTTAGATGTGAGATTTTCTGAAAGGTCATTAATGTAATTTAAAAAAAGTATAGGGCCAAGGATAGAACTCTGAGTTGAACTCCTGAAGTTACAGGATATGAAGTAGAACACTGTCCGTCGAGGTCAACATTTTTACTACAATTTGTAAAGAAAGATTAATAAGTCTTAAAGATGTTACATTTTTACTACAATTTGTAAAGAAAGATTAATAAGTCTTATAGAAGTTAAGATTATCGCTTTAAAAGCGATAATCTTAACTTCTCCACATCTATCTAATGTACGATAAAACCTATCGGTTATTACCGTTAACAAATCAACAGTAGAACGAAAAGACCAAAATCCATATTGATGATCAGAAAGTAAGCAATTAGATTAAGATAGGAAATTTAGTGTTTATTAAATAAAGATTCAAAAACCTTAATTTATGACAATAAGAAGACTAATAGGACGGTAGTTAGACGAGTCAGATCACTCTCCAGAATTTTTGAAAATAGGGATAACAGATGCTGCTTTCCAGCAGGCTGGAAAAGAAGACTCTGATGAGCACTTGTTAAATAGTTTTTAAAGTATAGACGAGAGCTCTGGAGAACACTCCTCCAAGACTATAACAGGTATGTTGTCCGGACCCCAAGCTTTAGAAAAGTCTATGAAGAAATCACCTTAGATACAGAAGCTAGAGTGATACGAACATCAAGCAATCAATCAACCTTTTTGTTGGCTATATAATGTAATTTTGGCTATATAATGTAATCAAGCAATCAATCTTTTTGTTGGATAATGTAGGATATGATTAGTAGAATTAAGAGATTGATATTAGTTCTTAGGAAACAATTCAACTTTGTCTTTAGGCAAGGTAAAAAAAATCTGAAGCACGCAAGAGAAGATGAATAACTTTTTTAGGAGAATTGTTTTGGTAATAGTTATGGTTAGTAATGGTTATTATTGAATAAATAGTGGTTACAGTTGAAAATTGCAGCAGCACAATGAGAGGAAAATCATGGAGAAGAGTGAGACTTTACTTAAAGTTGTCGAGAGGTAGTAAAAGATTCCATGTCAGCCTGAATCCAAGAAGTTACATAAAAAGCGCATTTGCCAGAGAGACGAAAGATTTCTTACCAAGAACCATTACAAGGAAAATCACGGAAAGAGTACCAGCCAGCTTTTAGGATGTTGGAAGAGATACAATGATAAAGAGGTTCTGATGATGAAGAATAGTGAGATAATACTTTTAGAGAAATAAAACTGTGATCAGAAGCATCTAAGGGTAAATATGGAGAAACTGAGTATTAAAAAGGATCAGAAACATGACAAAAGTCAATTAAAGAAGGTAAATGATTTGTATTTTCTGGAAAGCGAGTTAGAGTTAAGTTGACTCTTTGTGTTAGAGATTGTGAAAGACAAAAGATGAGTTTCTTAACGCCTGCAGAGTTGAAGCTAAAGATAAGTTATTAGTTAGTAATGCTGACCAGAGTTGAAGTTTAAGATTAGCTTCAGAGTTGAAGATAAGTAGATGTTAAAAAAAAGAATTAAGCTTTAGATGTAGTAAAACATGCCTTTTATCTTTAATCTGAAGCTACTGCAATTCTCAATAAAAAGTTACATTGAGAAGATACTTTCTGAGGCGCCAGCAAAAATTATTGAACAGATGGAAAAGTTTGTCCACAAGGGTTCAGGTTGAAGTCGAAGCCGATGTAATTTACTATTAATAGAGTTTGCTCAATACCACCCATTCCGCGGAAAAATTACATCAAAACACCTGTTTGCATCCCAAAACAAGTAATGTAATAAAAACCACCAATATATGCTTTGAGTGGGCTATTCTAGGGAAAATCTTTTTGAAATCCATTAAATAAATTGTCTCAAATTCGGGAATAAACCACAGGGAGAAGCAATAACCAAGGCTCATGAATATTAAAATTTAAATTTATTAAAAAACAGTTTAAAAAATTTTTCAAATTATCAACATATAAAAAAAGTTTTTAAATTTAATTTAAATTAAATTTCAAAAGCAACTACTCGCAGATGAGTTGCTTATACCATTTATTTTGACTTTGAAGCATTTAACGTACCTATAGAACGCAATCAAGACAACGTAGAAAAAAGCCTATTTTGTCAGATATCAACGCAGCTACGTATTAGCTATTGTTGTGTAAAAGTTTAAAGTGGTTATGCAGCTAAAACTCTTGTCACTGCATCTTCTCCACAATACAAACATGAAGAAGGCTAAGCAATTCTTGATTTGTCTTCAAGCCGAGCTTCTAAGAATTCTTAGTCAAACCAAAAAAAAACTTTTATTACTGAAAATGGTCAGGTCTTACTTGCAAAAGTGACAGTCTGTCACATCTGCAAGCATTTATTAGGTGCGGAAAAAACTCGCAACCACTGTCACTTAAAGGAAAAGTTTCTAAAAGTTACAACCTCAAGGTGCCTATCTACTCAAATAAAACTAAGGTGTATGTAGTATTCAACAACCTGAGAGGCTGCAATGGTCATATCTTTATGCAAACTTTTTGCACAGTTAAAGAAGGTAAAAGATCAGCTGCATTCCCAACACCGCAAAAAAAGTATATCTTTTTTAATCGGAAAGCTGTCTTTCATCGACTCTCTCCTGTTAATACATAATTTACCTGATAAACTTTTAATTACTGTCAAGTACTGGAAGACTTGATTACAACCAAAAAGGGATTCACAGATATCGAGGTGGAATTATTATGACTCAAGGGAGTTTATTATTATGAATAGGTTGATTGTTATACTTATTTTGATAAAACTCAAATCCTATCTAAAGGCCATTCACAGCTGACAAGGAGCAGAATAAGTAATACAGACTACCACCATAGGAATGAAGTATGGAACACTTTCAAATTTAAACGATAAAAGAAATAGTCATAACTAACTTACCACTGTAGCTAATAAAACTCATTTACAACTGTAATTGTACACTTTCAACTGTAGGTGATAAAATTTAAATCTCTTATTTGGATAAAACTTAAAATCACATTTATGACTGTTTCTTTTATCATCTTAGAGAAACCGTTCATCTCCATTTGCAGAGATATACTAACTTAATAATTATTGGAAATTTTAATATACAGCCTTGCGAAAAATAGATAAAAAGAACTCTTCCAGTCTTATCAATATTTTAATCTTATAAAATAACCAAATTGGTTTGATTAGGTTGTTAATCCGACTTTTATTAATCGATTCGGTTAACAACCGATTTGGTTGTTAATCCGTTTATTGATTCAAATTGTTAATTGATCTAATTCTTACAAATAGCCAGTGATGTTTTCGACATACTAAAACTATTTGTTTTGAAACCACAAGGTTGTTTTTGTTATTCTCAGATCTACGTTTTTTTAAACTTCCAACTAAAAATATTGATATTTTCTCAAAAAATATGAATAAAAGCCTGATAGGTTGTTATGATATGTGCAATTTAACAAAATATTTATCAATATTTGAATGTAAGTACCCCTATTATTACTAACGTTCTCAGAGAAAATGATAAACCTATTTTGAACAAGATTTAAGAAAGCAATCATGTTTTTTTCTTAGTTAAAAAAGAACTTTTAAAATGATAAATCTAAAATTTCTTTTTTAATCTAAAAAATATAAAGAAAATATGTATTGAACTTAAATCATAAAATAAAATAAAAAAGTATTTTGAGCGCATTAAGGCATATGTTTCTTATAACTCATTGCTAACAAACCACTGTAGTGGAGACTCATTTACAAACCACCATAGTGTAGACTCATTTACAAACCACCGTAGTGGAGACTCATTTACAAACCACCGTAGTGTCAAGATAAAAGATAAAAATGCCATATCTGACTGTTTTACTTTTTTTCCAATCTAAACAAATAGCATTTTTAAAGTGGTCAATGAATTGTAAAAATAAGAACGGTGCCCATCAGGCACAGGACATAAAAAGACGTCTTTTGAACGTCTTTTTAACGTATCGAACGTCTTTTGAACGTTTTGGACATCTTTTAAACGTTTAAAAGACGTCTTTTTTTGGTTCCACTGGGTGGTAATGTTCTAACGTTTATGGAAAAGTCTTATTTTGTAAACTTTTTCGATAGTTTTATAGTTTGTATTAACAATTGTATCTTTGATGGTACGTTCCCTTTATTCTTAAAATTGGCTGCTATATCTTGTTTTAAAATAAAAATCCATGTCATAAATCAAACTAACGTTTAGTAAGTATACTTCCAACTCTATCAAAAGTTTTAGAATTACTTTTACACGAGCGATTTTGCTTTTTATGAAACCTAATTGTCCGTTTGCGCAGTACTTTTCCTTTTACTCAGTAAATGACAGGAGCGCATTGGCAAAGGGTATTTATATATTTTTATATTTATTTATTTTCGGTGCCCTAATATGCTCTTACGGACTAATCACAGAGCACCACATAGTTATGATAGGTCATGCATTTTTAGAGTGATCAGATATTTTATTAGCAGTAGCCCAAGGATCAATTTTTATCCCAACTTTTTAAAATATTTTTATAAACGATTTATTTTTATTTAGTATTTTTATAAACAATATTTTCTTATTTATTAATACTGAACTGTGCATTTTTGCTGGTGACAACCCACTTTACGATTTTGATGCGAGTGTGGAAAAAGTTCTGTCTCGTTCGCTAGTGGGAACTAATAAAATGATTCTTGGTTTCAAGTAAACTCTTTGTTTGCAAACCTACACAAAGTCCATCTAAAATTAGTCAGTATAAAAAAATGTAAGAACTATTTTCTCAAAATAGTAAGTTTAAAAATATTCGATGCTAATAACATGAAGCTACTAGGGTTTAATAAAAATAAGAATTTTAAGACAATTTTAATTTTTAAAAACGTCCAACTCTTATGCAGCGCTCTTAATTTGTTTAATTTTACATAATGTCCGTTAGCTTGGTTTTTTTTTTTAAATATGGCAATAAGTTTGTTAATAAATTTCATCAATAAACCCCTTGTACGGTGCACAAAAGGCACACACAGTGCATCGCTTTAGAGAAGCTAGATGGAGAAAAGTCTGAAGTTGATAATATTTTCACAAATACAGTCCCGCATTGGTAAAAAGTTGCAGTTGCAAGAAAACATTCCTGAGCAATGAGTCAAAAGACCTTAATTTGTTATTTCATTTTTAAAAAAATTTAGTAGCAAATTTACAGAGTTTGTAAAACAATATAACAAGATTTTAAGGAATGAACCACTATATGTCAGTGATGAATTTTACTTTAGGGATTAGTATTATTTAATTAAATATTTTATTCAAAAGAGAAGCAATATGCATTAGAATATGGTTTCAAAAACTGCGTTAAAATTGAAAAATCTTTTTTTATTTTTTATTTTTCAACTTATGTAACTTATGTACCAAAGCCAATTTTAAGCCGTGTGTAGCTAAGACCTAAGGTGTACAACGATATAAAAATTTTCACCACATCAATTCACAATTTTTTTGTAATTTAATTTTTTTCAGATCATGTGCGCTCTTTTTCAAAAACAGACTTTTTTTAAAAATGCAAGAAACACAATCAAAATCAAAAAAGTCCTCGTTTATTGGATTTTATTTTACAAAGATTATGTGCTACTGATGTATCTGATGTATCTGAGGTAACAAGAGATAAAGAGATGTTAAAAGTTTCATGTACGGCATTAAAATTCTTAACAAAACGGTCTGCAGCACATATGATGACGGGTCGTTTTTTAAACTAAAAAAAGAAGTACTTAGAAGGAGCAGATGTAAAATTTGAAATTAGTATATATCAGCGATATCTTTTTTTATCATCTAGAGAAAATCAAGAACGGCCTAAAAAACTTTTACAAACTCGTCCTTTATAACCAAAGTACGGAAGGGTAGAATTTAAAAAGCGAACTTAAATTTGAAGTCATACTTCAAATTTCAAGATCTAAAATTAGACTTAATCGTATGAAAAAAGCGAACTTAAACTCAAGCTATACTTTGAAATCGGCGGTTTAATAATAAAATATATATATATATATTTAATATATATATATATATATATATATATATATATATATATATATATATATATATATATATATATATATATATATATATATATATATATATATATATAATATATATATATATATATATATATATATTTTCTTTTTTTCTTTCTCTGTTTTAATATAATATAAAATTTTTCAACTTCGTAATATAAAATTTCAATAAATAAAATAAGTAAAACAGATAGGGGCTCAAAGAAAATGAGGATGACAGTACGTTATCGCAATCTTTTCATAGAGCCCCTATAACAAGATTTCAAAAAAATATCGTAATATGTTACAGTATGCGTAATAAAATTTCAATAAAATATCGTAATAAAACGCGTAATTCGCTAATAAAATTGATAAGCAACCAACAAAAGTGGAAATAAAACAAAAACAGATTTATGAGAAATTATTCAAAGTATCATTAAACTTTTAAAGTTTTAAACTTGTTATTAAAGCTTATGGGAGAGATATTGTGATTATAACGATACATGAAAATTAAATGCTGGTAGATATTTATTTCGAACACATTCATCATTTTCATATCTTTCAAGGGCTTAGCTTGTTCACGCCTATTTTTTGGGTAAATGATTCTGCAGGCACGTTTTTGTAGACTATAAATTTTTTTAATCTTTGCCGCTTGAGTACTTGCCCATGAAATGTTTGCATAGCCGATGAAGCTATGAATTAGCCCAAAGTAGATTAATTTAAGACTATTTTTATTGACGTAGGAGCGAACTCGATACATCAAACCTATTATTTTGGTGATTTTTGACTGGATATATATTATACGTGGAAGCCAGGATAATTTTTCATCAACAATGATTCCTAAGAATCTTATATTGGATTGCTTATTTACTAGTTTATCATTTAGAGATAGGTTAGGCAACTTGAGAGGAAGATTTTCTTCTTGTGTTTTTTTGTGAAATAGTATATACTTTGTTTTCTCAGCGTTAAGTGAGAGTTTGTTTGCCTTAAACCAGTTGTTTACTTTACACAGTTCAATATTCATGTCTGCATATAATTTCTTGATATCATTGTTGGTGAGAAATAAGTTTGTGTCATCTGCAAACATGACCGAATTCATTTTTAAAGATGCATGACAAAAGTCATTTATATATATTAGAAAAAGAAGTGGACCAAGAATTGATCCTTGCAGGACTCCACATAAGACATTTAATACAGATTGGACTTTATTTACATATTGTTTTCTATTTGTAAGATAGCTTTTAATCCAATAAAAAGTTTTATTTATTATTCCGTAATGCCTTAATTTATCTAAGAGAATGCAATGGTCCACTGTATCGAATGCTTTTGATAAATCAAGAAACACTCCTAAAGTAAATTTATTATTTAAAACCATTAGTTATTTGATTTACTATTTCAATGATTGCATGCTCTGTAGAGAGATTTTTTTGAAAGCCAAACTGATTTGGGTAAAAAAAATTGTTTTTAATGAAGTAATCATAGATTCTATTATAAACTACACATTCGAAGGGTTTTGAAAATACAGAAAGTATTGATATAGGCCTGTAGTTTGTAATGTCAGAATGATCATTACATTTGCATAATGGAATTACTTTTGCCAATTTAAGTACATCCGGAAATATCCCAGAATTTAAAGAGGGCTTAAGTATATGAATCAGGGGTCTATTAAGACTGTGTTTGTTTGCAATAACTATATCACTAGGTATCTCATCAAATCCTGGAGCCTTTTTTTTTTTTAAGGAGGCAAAGGCTGCCTCTAATTCTTCATAGCCTAATTCATAATCAAGCATGGTAACGTTATTCGTGGTTTTAAGATAAGTTTTAAATGATACAGATGTTGGTGCAATTTTATTTACAAGATTTGGACCAATATTTGTAAAATATTTATTGAATTCTTCTGAAATTAGTTTTTGACAAAATATATCGTTATTTTCAATCACACTTCGTTTAGGAAGAGAAGGTGAAATTAGTTTTTCTCTTCCCATTATGAGATTAATGATGGACCATGTTTTTTTGCTATCAATTTGCATTTGTTAATTTGATTACTGTAATATTATATATATATATATATATATATATATATATATATATATATATATATATATATATATATATATATATATATATATATATATATATATATATATATATATATATATATATATGTATATATATATATATGTATATACAATTTCAGTACATTTAACCAGTACATAAATGTGTGTGTGTCGGCGATAATATTGCAAAATAGCGGCGTATCTTTAGTTATTTTCATTTTAAAAAAAATCTACTTTTAATAGGAGTTAAAATTCATTCATTTTTATCAAATTGTTAACTTATTATCAAAGATAAAATAAACACTTTGAACATTTTTAAAAGCGTTTTATATATTTCAACTTTTATTTAGTATTTACATATTATTTATAAGTTATTTACTTTTAAATAAAAATATATACAAAAATATTTTTAAGTTTTAAAAAACGTATTTAAAAAACATTTCAGTAAAGATCTATCTACATATCGTCGTTATACAAGGGAAATGCATTAAGTCGAAAAACATAATTTTGAGATAATGAACAAATAAGTTTTTGCGTAATAGTTAAAATAATAAGTTTTTGTGTATTAGTTGAAATAAAAAATCTCAATAAATCATAAATAATTGATTTATTAAATTTGTGTGGTATACCGTAAAAACCTCTAATTCCGGATGGTTTAGGACTTAAATTGTCATAACTAGCTCAATATAAAGAATTTTGAAATAATTTTTTTGAATAAATAAACTTCATAACAAGACAAATCAAACGATATAAAAAATATTATTTTTGCAATATAAATCTTTTATTTTATTTTTAAAAAATATTGTTTTTACCCGGAATTAGGTGTTTACGTCCCTAATTCCAGATGCGTATAAAAATACAGAAAAACACATACACAAATAATACTAACATTAAAATAATTATTTTAATCCATTAAAAAAATGAAATTGTTTAATAAAAAAAGAATATATATTATTTTATACACATTCGTTACAAATAAATTCCATGGTTGGACGATAATCAAAGACACATTCAATGCATGACCAGTTTGAACACTGCTCACACTCAAGCCATTGGTTATCTAAGATATTTGTCCAATTAATTTCGCAAGAATAACATAGAAGATCATCAGATACTAAAATGTTATTTGAAGCTTGAGGAAAATAAGAGTCTTCTAATTGATTCTTTGTCTTTATACCTTTTTTACCTGGTATTTTAGACGACTGACGTTGTCTCAACTTTTTTTTTTTCTTCTCTTTTCTGTGCATTTTTCGCTTTTTGAGTGGCAGTGGAAATCTTTTTTTGTTCTCTAGTAAATTTCTTTGCAGCTTGTTCATCTAATTTTTGTTTTTTTGATGCTTTTTCAGCTTCATCGTGAGCTATGGCATCCGCCGAAGTCATATTATAATTAGCTGGTCGCTTTATTCTCTCACTTTTTTCAACTCTTTTATTTAGAGTTGGTGTCAATTGATCTCGAAGTATATCTAACACTGATTTGTTTATATCTTTGCCTACTTGTTGAACAGAATTATTTAAAGTAGCAAAGCTTTTAAGCAAAAATTCACGATTTGACATTCTTGACGATGTGTTAGGTGTATTGGTAGCATTTCCCATAACTAATGGACTAGATACTGTTGAAGAATCAAATAAATTTTCAATATTGTTGTTTTCGACAGCTTGAAACACAGCACCAATGGAATTTTTTTTAGAAGAAATTTGCGAACGATCGAGTGGAAATATACCAGTATTTTTAAAACCACTCCGTGCATTTTCAGGTTTAAACCCACCATTTTGGATGAGATCCTTAAACATGGCCGGAAAATGTCGATTAGTCAGGCTTTGAAAGTAATTTTTAGTCAAACAACATTCGACAATTCTCTTCCAAGCGCCTTTTACTGTTTTAAAAACGCCAACATCTAGTGGCTGTAAAAAATGGCTGGTATGAGCCGGCAAACGCCAAAGTAAAATAGAATTTTCTAAAGCTTTTTTTTCAACTCTAAGCTCATATGTGAAGCACGGCCATCAAGTATTAGAACTTTAAATCCTGAAAGTTTGTTTGCGTGAGGCAAAAAAACTGTTTTAAACCACGACAAAAAATGTTCGGATTCCATCCAGCCTGAACTACTATTGTTGTAATAAACATTCTGGACACCGCCTTTGCACCAGTCTTTCATAACATGTTTGTTTTTATAAATTATTTGATGAGGTAAATAATTACCGAATGCGTCACAATAAGTCAAGATTGTCGTCATTTGCTTTTCATTCGATGGTGCTAGCTTTTTAGGGTTTTTTGTTCCTTTTGTACAAATAATTTTGACTTTGCCTTGATCAAATTGCAAACCAGACTCATCACAGTTAAATATTTGAAACGGCTTATCGCCTAAATTATGTTCATTATATGCTACTGCTAATTGCTCAAACCAATTGTCAATTATAGCTGGTTGTGTGGCCACAGCTCTAATAGTTTGCATACCGCTTACTTTTCTTGGGCAAATTTCTTGACGATACTTATTCATGAAACCGGAGTAAAATTCATGAAACCGGAGTACCATTTTCTAGTCGGTTTGCCGTCTTTGAATAGACTACGTTGGTTTGATTCTTTTAAATAGTTTTCAACAACAATAAACACGTCTTTTCTATTCAAGCCGAAGCCTATCTCACTCATAAATTTTAATAAATCAACAATAATAGCTTTAGTGATGTTGCTCATCTTTCTTGGCGCTCCTCGATTATTAGATGATCCTTTTGTTTTGTCAAAAAGTGTAGATTTTGCCACATTATAACACTTAGCAGCTTGTACGTATGACATTTTTTTTTCAGTAATAGCTTGAATAGCTAGCTGGATTCGACTCTCTTGCTCTTCTTTTTGTTTAAAATTATCCATATTCTTTAATACAGTAATACAATTAACACAAATGCGTTAACTTTATGGATGCTAAAAAAAATAGCTGTATCTGGATTAGTGTCAATTATTTTTTTCCTGGTGGCTGATTTATTTTTTATTACTTTCATGAACATAATATATTATATTATGTGCATGAAAGTGATAAAAAATAAAATAGCTAATTATAATTAACTCTATCCGGGACTCAAAAGTGTATTTTCTTATTGCTGCTGGCTAATTTGTTTATTATTTTTTTTAGGTACATAAAATAATAATTACCTCTATCCGGAATTAGGCGTCTTTTTCTTTTGGCTGGTTACAAATTTGTTTTTCATTTTTTTCAATTATTTCAAAAGGTAATTTAATTTTTTTTTTGGCTAAAATAATCAGCATAAAATTCTGCACAAAACAGTGTTTTTACTTTTTTAATTTTTTTGTTGCAAGTCAAAGTTATTTTTTTCCTTTTTTTTGTTTTTTTAGTTATGAGAGATTTCAAATTGAAATCTTTCATGATTGCATTAGTTAATATAATTTTTTTTTTTATATTTTTCGATTTATCTGGTAAAGACGTTTATTAATTAAAAAAAATTATTCATAAATTCATTATATTAAGGGAGTTATGAAACCTTTTATTAAAACCATCCGGAATTAGGTTACATCCGGAATTATGGGTTTTTACGGTATAGAAAACTTGTGTTCAACTATTTTAACATCAAAAACAAACAAAAAAAAACAAAAAATTAGGTTAAGCTACCGGGAAGTGTGTTTTAAAACTGCATATTTATGGTCAATTTTTCGTAACTAATTTTTACCCTAACCACAGAAAAGTTAGCAATTTACGAGCTTTGCTATTTAATCATGGCAGAGTCAATATCCTCAAGAACTAGAAAAAGGAGTGGATCAAAGCTTTCGGAATATATAGGTTCTGGAAAAGATATTTTTGTATCGGAGTTACCAACACTAAGAGATCTTCTTAGATATGGTCTGTTTTTGCAAGAAAGAAACAATAGAAACAAAAGAAATTATCCGATAAAATCTTTAATGAACGATGTTTACTCAAAGTTAATTAGTAAATGGATCCACGCCAATGCTTTATTTGTATATCCTGTAATACATATTGAACATTATATTACTGCAACATTGGTGAATGATTGGAATGCAGCCAACTTGGTTGCTAGGGGAAAAGCAAGCGTAAAGGATAAAGATAGATTTGCAGTCTCTTTCTATAGAGTTTAATACTCAATGCAGGTCTAGCATTATTGATTGCATTTTTTTTTGATGGCAGAATTGATAATATAAATGTTCAATTAGTAGTCGAAGGTTCGTCTAAATATTATCCTGTTACAATCAAAAAGGATCATTATACAGTATGTCAAGAGCCCGGAGGAAGATATCTTTTCCATTTCACACCTGAAAAGGCACAAAAACATGTGAAACACGCTGAAGTATTTCCTCAAAATATATATGAATTTTTGAAAAATAATGGTACCAATAAAAGCTTAAAAGCGATTGGTGGTGATTCTACTAGTGTTAACACAGGATGGTCAGGCGGAGCAATACATTGGCTGGAAGTGAAATTAGGAAGAATGCTAAACTGACTGGTTTGCGCACTCCATACAAATGAACTTCCTTTGCCTAATCTAAAAACTACTCTTGATAGAGAGACTCTGAGCAGCAACAAATGGAGAGGCAGTATTGGAAAATTATTAAATGACGCAACTGCTCTGGAAATTAATCCATCCTTTGAAAAAATTGATGTCGGATATCCGCTTATTACTCTAAAGGACGAAGTAATAAAAAATTTATCCTCCGATCAGTTTTATGGATATAAAATAGTCTCTGCTATTAGAAGTGTAGGAATACCCGCAGACTTGGCTTTACTTAAAATTGAGCCACTTAATCATTCCAGATGGTTGACAGCTGCCAACAGACTTTGTAGAGTTTGAGTCTCAAAACATGAGTTAGAAGGCAAGAATTTAAAAAACTTAAAATTAATAATTGAGTTCATTGTTGGAGTTTACATGCCTATGTGGTTTAAAATTAAAGTCGAACACTGGTTTACTGAAGGACCGAGACATATTCTTTACCAGCTTAACCTTCTGAAACATCAATCAAGTGGAGTACTATAAATTTTTATGCCAACCGTTCGATATTCAGCGTGGTATGCTTTCTCTGAGTCCATCATACAGACCATGCTCTACTCGGAGAATGTAGAGGAAAGAAAGACCGCTATAGAGTTAATTGTAAAAATCAAAGGTCCTGGTAATGAAAAACTTCAAACTGGTGATAAAAATGTAAGAGCTAGAATAACTCCAGAAATAAAACCAGATGCAACAACGTTTATACAGCTAATCGACTGGAATATCTCATATGAGCCTATTCTTACTTGTGATATGACAACAGAAGAAGTAAAACAGATAATATTTCAGCCTATGAATGTTCCGAATTGGCCTTGTCACGGGCAGTCAATTAAAAGACGAGTTTAACAGGTAACATAAGCAGCAATCAAAGTTTATTCTCATGAAAAAAGAAATGGTTTTATAAGAGGACAGGACTTATCAAGACAATTGATGTCTAATAATTGATCAAAGAAAGATTTGATTTTAATGACAAAAATAAAAGAAATGTAACTTTTATTTTGTTAAAAAAATTATAATTTAAAATTAAAAAGTCTTTTTTTATTAAATTAATAACTAAATGATAGATAAATGATTATAAACGGAAACTATTATAAGCGTTTAAATAGTAATAATAAAAAAAATAATTAAAAAAAAAAATTTAAGCCGACAAAAATATACAACCACAAGTAAATATCTACTATTCTTGAAAGAAATTTTCCGGAAATTGAGGTGAATCCCTAATCACGATTCCCAATAGCTTAATCATATTTGATGTTTAAATCTAAGCTTTTTTAGTTAAATTATATATAAATAAAAGTTTTTGGAATACAGAGTTTTCAATCCGGAAGAAAAAAATAGTATGACACACACTATACAACAGCATTGTAAAGTTTCGCGCATGCGCATAGAGTTTATTGCGTTTTATGTATTTTTTGGACCGATAAAAAACTTTATTGCATCCTTTTGTATGAAGCTATGGCTGGCCGTGGAGGAATTGATCTAGTAAGTGCTTTAACGTGTTTACTTCTGAAAATCATGGATGACCTTGACATAAATAGGTTCATACTTTGGTTCATGTATACCACAAAACCGTAATAGTTTCATGTCATCAGCTTTGCGTAAATTTATTATTTGATACTAACAAATAAATGTAATTAAGCAGAAGTTCTACGAGCATGGTCACTCCAGCATTCAAAAATACGATAACAGTCATTGTCAAATTGAAAAGTCTCTCTCTCCTGCAGAAATATTTCACTTGGACTAGTTTCCATTAAAAATGTAAACCGTAAAAAACCATTTTCTGTTTACCAAATACATTTAGTTGCTGTAAAGAATTTTTCTTTTGTTGCTGGATTGCCAAGTTATAAGTTAGTGCCTTATACAAGAGTTAAAAATCTTGTTTATCGAAATGGACTACCATACCATGTTTTTTTATAACCTCGTTTCCAGATAATTATTTACAAGCTCGTATAAATAAGTCTGTCAAGCGAGCAGCATCAAACATGATTCCAAAACCATTAGACAACTATGCCAATGCCTACGTTTTACAAAGCATTAATAAAGTGAACATTTACAAAGCATTAGTAAAGTCAGCATTTTTATATATGACTTTCTCTGTTATTTACTTTTGAATTGATATATAACACATATAACTATTATTATTTTAAAACCTTCATAAAATGCTTTGTTTAGCTTATTATTTATAGTAATTTTTAATAAAAATTTAAACTATTTTACTGGATACACAGGTATAAGAAAAAAAAGTCAAGTTCATCTTGCATGGTGTTTGTAATCAGATTAGTTTAATCGTTGAGTTAATATCTGTAATACTTAAATAATTGAAAGAAAACTTTAAAATGCTATTTCTTAAATAAATTTTTTTTAGCATATCTCTTTCCTATACCCTATATATATTACTCTTTCTTAACATTTAGCAAAATTTTCTAAATCAGACGTCTTATGCTTTTCATAGCCAGCGCGAACAGGTATCAAATAAAATTGTAAGAACAGTGATGTAGTTTGAGGGTCTGAGGTACCCCCAAAATAAATAACCCTTATTAGGGCTCAAAAAAACTTTTATTTTTAGGCAAAAACAAAAAATCTTCTTTTATTTTAAAAAGAGTTCCCATAGATTTGCTGGGCCCCCACCAACCCTAAATTAGGAGCGTGGTGGTACCTAACAACTGCACTGCGTAAGAAGAATGGCTAGAACAAAATTTTATCAATTTTTAACGTCGTTGTTAAAAAACGTAACTAATATTTTATATACAAGATGTAACAAAGTAACATTTTTGTATTTTACAAAATGCCAAAGTTATTTTGTTTTATTTCCAAAATAAGGGCTTAAGAGTAATTTTTATAAGTTTTTTTTTATCTAAAACAGAACAACGGAACAATCTTACATTTAAAGATAAACTTTAACTTCTAAATAATTCAATTTAGCAGCAAACAAACTTTAACTTTGACATTCTCTCAGTTTGCAAAAACATGGACTTATAACAAGATAATTTTAACGACGCGACTTGTTAGATTAAAAAACATGGACTTATAACAAGATAATTTTAACGACTTGTTAGATTAAAAAAATGCATATTCTTTTAATATTCTAATTGTGTGTAATAATTAGAACAATTATCTTCACCAACCATTGTAATGCTAATCCTTTAAAAGGATTACATATATAATCACACGATTCACTGATTATTTATCATTATTAATATACTTAGATTTACTAACTTATCATTATCAATATTTATTAAAACTGCAGACATATTTACTTTTTGATCTTAATTTCATCAGTATCCAAATGACAGTCATTGTGCAACTATTGCAAGTCATCAGACATATTCTAAAAATATGCTACAAAATAATATAAAAACTAAAAATATCATAATTACTATAAATATCATTTAAGAATATTGTTTTGGTCTACTAACTTGGAACTTTGAAAAATCATCAAATTTTTTAGACTAGAGGATTTGTTATTTAATAATTTTCTCATTTGAATAATCTAAATATTAATACGCTAATGAATATTAATACGTCTAATGTTCGTGTTGTTAATGTCGGTTCTGTATTCTGTAAAATACACCATTTCTTAGTTTTTAAGTAGTTTCTAGACTTTTGAATGCGCGGTTATATATTCCATGCGGTCTTTCGAGTAAGGTCAGCTAGCAAATTAGAGCTGATATATTATTATTTTCGAAAAGAATTGATGTTGTTCATTGTTTAAAATAAAAATTTAAATAACCGTTTGTTTGTTGTTGGTTGTTTTTATTTTTCTAATTTTTATAGCCTGTTTTTATTTTTTAGAAGAAGTTAGAAATAAAATGTCTGGTAAAATAGTTTTTTTAGTACTATCTAAACATGAATACTGTAATTTATCTAATCTTCTAAATATGAATACTGTAATTTAATAGTGTTAGTGTTGTTTCACTTTCTTTTTTAATAAAGAACTTTCTAGGCTTTTCTAAAAGCGTTTCTTTACTCCACGCGGTCTTTCAACCAAGGTCTTCCAGCCGATTAGAGCTGATAAATTTTTAATTTCAAGAGGAACTGATGTTGTTCATTGTTTAAAAACTAAAATTTGTTTGTTGTTCGTTGTTTTTATTTTTCTGTTTTTTTTTAGAAGAAGTTAAAACTAAAATGACTGGTAAAAAATTTTTAGTACAATGTTTCTTTTTTAGTAAAGTGTTTTAGTTTTGTCTTCAGTCTTTTTAGATCAATTTAAGCAAGTATTTTTCATTTTTTAGAGCAGTTAAAAGGAGCTGAAGGCCATTTTAGTAAGTATATAGTGTATAGTAGTTTACTTATAGTTTATATTAGTAACATAGTTATATTAGTTTATTTATAGTTTATATTAGTTTATATAGTATATAGTAGTTTATTTATAGTTTATATTAGTTCAACTTTATTTATCGTTTATATTAGTAAGTTTATTTATAGATTATAGATTAGGATTAATGAGAATACAAATTTTTTTTCAGACAGGCTAGCTGACAGCGACTTAAGTAAGTTTTATCATTTAGATTTTATTTGAGTACAAATGTAGCATTAGCAATTTTATTGTATATAATTTTATCTCAATTTTTTTTTTTAGACAGACAGGTAGAACTCAGTAAGGACTTAGATTTTGTAGATTTAAAAACTTCTTTTGAATATTCTTTTAAAGCATTGAATATGTTTTAAATATTTTAATAAATTTTGTCATTTAGGTGTGGTAGCATCATCAGTTGGTGCAAATAGTAATGTCTTTTATTTTATTTTACAGCAAATAGTAATGTCTTTTAATTTATTTTAAAAAGAATTAATAAATATTGTTTATTTAAACATAATCATCAGGATAAAATAGATAAGATAGATAAAATAGCTTTTTTATTTAATATTTTTTTATTTAGTTATAACTTCAGTTGCACCTTACTTGAATTACATATGTTACTTAGCTTTTCAAGCAATAAATATTGTTTATTTCAACATTATCGTCAAGATTATATAAAAAAAACTTTTTATTTGATAATTTATTTTAATTGCTTCTGGATCAACTTTAAATAATGGTAACTCATTAATTCATATTTTATTATAGATAAATGTAGATAAAAAAATGTAAGTTGGAAATTTTTGTAGATTTAAAAGCAGTAAGCTTTTTTCTAAAGGTTCTTACTATTTTTGGATTAAATCCAATATCACTACATTTGTTCTATGTTTATATAATGTACTTTAATAATTTTTGTCATTTGAAAAAAAATATATCTATGTTAAATTACACCAGGTTGTCGAAAATAGTTATAGTTTAATGATAATGTTGTAGACTGTTAGAGCAGATTAGAGATCTTTGATCTATTTAATCTATTTAATAACCTACTACCAAAGGGAAAATTTACTATCAGTTGTTTGTTTGTTTTTCTGTTTAGTTGACAACAATGAAGAGAGAGGTAGTATGTTTAAAAGGATTTTTTTTTTTTTATAAAGTAACTAAAATGTTTTTTAAAATATTGTTGTTGACTTAAAAGTAAAACAGTAGGTTTTTATAATTTTATACAATAAGCCCAAGAACTTAGGTAATACTTAAAATTATATTGTCAATAATAGAGAAAAAATTTAAAATTCTCACTAAGACAGCTTCTTATTATTTTACATCAAGTTAGTTTAATTAAAATTTATTTTCTTTAGTTGATCAAGAAAGAGCTAATAAAGGTATTAGTTATATTAGTTTAGTGAATTTATTTTTAAAAAGTTAAGTAGATATTTTAACGTCTATACATTTAAGTGGTTTTATTGTTTAGACACAGAATTGAAGAGTGAAATAAGTCAGTGTTTTTGCTATTAGATAATTGTTAATAGGAATTTGTTTATTTTTACTGTAACTGGAATTTTAAAACTTCAAGTACTTAAGCTTTATTTTCTTTTTTCTTTTAGAAGAGTTGGAAAAAAAACTAAGTATAAATTATGTGATTAGTATAGTTAAATAAAGCATTTATATCTGTACACTCAGTGGTCCAAGTCAGTTGTCACATTTTAGAAATTGTCCAGGAGAGAGTAAATAGTAAAATAATTAGTCTTTATTGGCATTTTTTTTCTTGATGGTTAAATTTATGTTTTATTTAATTTGTCTCATTTAATTTGTCTTGAGGCACATGAAATATAATTTTGACAAAAATAAAAAGTTAAATAAAAAAGTGAAAAATCATTTCTGAACTACAGACGTTTTTCCTTTGAACATTGTGGGGACACTAGACCCTCTATATTGATCAAACTTTGTTTCACATTGTTGCAGGAAAACATCTTTAGTCTTTATACCTATGCAGATACTGAAAAACTAAAAAGGTCTCATACATAACTCATTTTCACAAAAAACTGGATAACCGACCTTTGTCTTCTGAGGTACAGATATTAAAATTTAAAGTTTATTTTAGTTTTTTGGTTTAGTTTATAGTTAATTTTAGTTTAGTTTTTATTAGTTTTAGCTTCAGTTATCTTTTTTCTTACTTTAGACAACTTCATGGAAGAAATGAGGGGAATAGGTAAAAAAAATTATAGTTATATATTTATTTATATGTAAATATAATTCTATCAATTATTCTGAGGTATATTTTGTCTTTAGTGTCTGGTAGAAGCATAACTGGTAGGGCTGTGTTTTAAATTTTATATATTTTTTACGGAGAAATATGTGCAATAGGTGAAAGAATTATTTAATATAAATATGACATTTTTAAACTGTTTGCATTTTACTCATATTTTTATTAAAATTAAATTTCTCACAAGTTTAACTCTTTTTAATTTACTTTTTTTTAATTTATTTTTAGCATCCTCTTCATCCTGTGAAAATGGTGAGGTTATGCTTTATATTTTGATTAAAAAAAATTGTAAATATTTTTAAATTTTGTTATATCCTTCTATTTGTACTTTTAGAGTCGTTAACATTTGAGGAATACCAAAGATATCGCCTTCAACACCCAGGGCCTCTCTCGGAGAGGTCCTTCAATAAGTGGCAAAGTAATGGCGGTATGGATGAGCCATCCTTCAAATGGAGGGCTCATCCATACCGGGGTGTTGGGAGACACCGAAGAAAAAACAGCCACCAAAAGGTCGTAAATGTTTTCTATCAGTGAAGATATTTATAACTTTTTTGTTGCCGTTTTTTCTTCAGTGACTTATTTTTATTTTTTTTAATTTTGTAATTTTTTTTTTTTAATTTGTAATTTCTTTTTATTATATATTGTTGTATATTTGGTTTGCTTTTGTCTTTTTTAATTGAAATTTTATTTGTTTTTCACCAATTAAACTTAAATATAGTTAAATTGATTCACTACCCAATCATCATAATATGATGCTACATTCTATTTGTTAAAAATAATTAATTGGTAGTTTAATTTATTGAAAACACTGCTTTTAAAATTTACTATAAGCCAAGACTATTTAGCTATATAAATGCAATTCATTTACATCTAATTGATTTTTTATCTTTAATGTTTTTAGTTTGGCTGTTTGAAGCATTTGTTTTTTTGCTTTTTAATTAAAATATTAAATCTATTGTTATGTCTTTTAAATTTAACTAAAGTTTACTAAAAGCCAACGTGAAATAACGTCGTAAAACAACACCGACAAGTTGCATCATGACAGCAGTTTAAGTATGACAACAGGCTACCGAAAAGCAGGAAATTGTATTCCAGTTGTTTTTTTTTGTTTTGTTTTTCTTTTATGTCTACTTATCTGTTACAATTTTTATTTTAAGTTTGTCATACGACGTATTAATGCAATATAAAAAATCAAAGTTTACATATTTTTTACAATTTGTTATACACATGTTTAATTGTAAATCAACTTTCTTTTGTTTGAAGCGTATTTGTACTCAATTGCTTAGTTATTTATAATAAATTTATTTAGTCGTGTGCATTTATCGCTTTAAAGACAATTTCCTTTTTTAAAGAAACATGTATCAAGGAGATACCAAAAATTAATAACTCATAAATAATTTACGTTCACTTTATATTAATCTTATTAATTAAAGTTCATGTTATAAAAAATATAACAAGAATTTACCTTTAATCTTTCGTCAATTTAAGGCATGATGAAGTGTTATTATTTTGTGTCAGTAACTAAAAACGTACTGTGTTGAACTTAGTAATGTCTAGGAAAATGGTTCTGCCATACACTGATATGACCTATGTCGGTTGTAAATTACTCAAATAACGTTAAATAATTGAAAAATTAAATTATTTTAATTTTGCAGATGGCTTAATTTTTTAAGTTGAAGGTTTTTTTCTTACATGGTATTAGTTAAGGTTTCGCAACTTTAACCGACCGTAACCCGTATTACGGGTTGCTTTCTGCTAGTATATATTATTAAACTTAATGATTATTTTACAGGGTTTATGCGAAATATAAAACATTTTTTAAAAAAATATAAAACATTTCTTAAGAAAATATAAAACATTTTTTAAGAAAATATAAAACGTTTTTTAAGAAAATATTAAACAATTTTTAAGAAAATATAAAACAGTTTTTAAGAAAATATAAAGCATTTTTTAAGAAAATGTTAAACGTTTTTTAAGAATTTATAAAACATTTTTTTAGAGAATACAAAACAAATTGTAAGAAAATTAAAAACAAATTTATAAAATTATAAAACATTAAAAATATATATAAAAAATAATTTTTAAGAAAATATAAAACATTTTAGTTATTTAAGAGTGCATACGGAAACGGCCTTATAGAAGTATAATTAGCTTTAAGACAACTAAAGTATTCATCGATCGGGTTCAATTGCGGTGAATAAGGTGGGAAAAAGTAAACTGAAACATTGGATTGGCCGAGCAAATCGATTACATCTCTTTGACGATGAAATGCACAATTATCCAATACTAGCACAGAATGAGGATTCCTTTGGAAATACGGTCTTAAATTTTTGGTTATAAAATCACAAATAATATTGCCATTATAGGCACCATCCACTATCTTAAAGCTTAGAATACCATTCACTGTTATTAGCGGCCATTAGACTTACATTCTTTCCACGATTTGCTGGCACTGTAACAAAACATTTTGTATTCTTTACAGAATAGCCATATTGCTTAGAAGTATGTAAGTTAAAGCCTGTTTTATCTAGAAATACTAAGTTATTGTCAGGAATCGAATTAATAGTCCTGCAAAAACTTTGTCTTAAATCAACGTTTTGCGGCGAGTTCCTTTCTTTTAGTACTAATGTAAGTCGTTTTCTAGTGAACTCCATCGACTTCAAATTCTTAGATATTGTTGGAATAGATGCATTAATGTTCCTTTCGATGAGAATGTTTTTCAATGATGCTAAAGTATGAGATGGATCATGCTCAATTAACAATCGAATTTCAGATTTAAGTGTCTCGTCATAAGAGCTGCGCCTTCCTTTTTTTACTGATGTGATTTCATCATCGCTAAGTCCTTTACTGATTTTATCAGAAATAGAACGTGTTGCAGAAACTGTTATTTCAACTTCTTCCGCTATTTCTTTTAACTTCATTTCTTTTAGAATTGACTTTCTTATGGTTTTTACAATATCCTTTGTAATAAGTGTTCTTTTTTTCCTTTCTCTCTAATTTTCCATTTATCAATTAAAACAACAAAATAAAGCTTGAATAATATATTTTAATTATAAACATAGTAATGCATGATTACATATGTATCGCATTTAAAAAGTTTTCTCTGGTTAAAAAAAAGCATTTGTTTAATATGGATATAGTAATTTTTCTATTTTTCATTGTACTAAATGTAAACTTAAAACTATAACGAACATTACTCGCCATATTAAATCTTTTAAATTTGGAATAAAAGTATTATATCTTGTAAACATAAAACTTTTATTCCATACTTATAAGTCTGATTCCAAACTTTAAGGTATGATAAAAAGTTTGATAATAGACTCGAAAAATTATACTTTCAAGGCACTTACAATGAACAACTAATTTACTACCACCGTCCTTTTTTTTTATTTTTTATAGTTCTTTTCTTTGTCATGAATAAACCTCATAAACTCCAAAGTGTTATGGGAGTAATTGTGTAATTAAATGTGTAATTATTTTCTTAAAAAATGTTTTATATTTTCTTAAAAACTGTTTTATATTTTCTTAAAAAAAGTTTTATATTTTTTTTAAAAAAGCTTTATATTTTGCATTAACCCTGTAGGTAACTTTTTACTGATTCCTAATGATTACAACAAAGAACTTTTAATGATTACAACAAGGATTTTAGTGTTGCAAAGACGGAATTGAAGTAAAAGGATATAGGATAGAGGGTATAGGAGCTAGAGTAAATTTTATTGTTTGTACAGTTTGTCAGCAATGGGTTCATAAGAGATGTATTTGTATAAAATTTTTATTGTTGGCGTAGAAAATATACTTTTAGTCAACAAATATAAATGAATAAAAAATGTGGAAAAAAATGAAATAGTGAAGACAAGATAGTGTGTGATGATAAGTCTATTATGATGATAAATCTATTATTTATATATATTGGAAATACAATTAAATAGTGTAGCAATCAGCTGGTGCAGCAGAAGAAACCTCATGGGGAAAAAAAGGTTAACCTAGGCCAAGTTCATAGAATTATCTCCAATATATAATATATAATATATAATATATGATATATGATATATATATAAATTATGTTAGTGTATTTTACAAATAGAGTGCTCCATGTTAATCAGTGCAAATTAGTAAAAACTCTTATCTAGTTTTTATTCTTATCTAGTTTTAATTCTATTTATTATTTTAATAAATATTTCTTATGTTTAAAAAGTCTCTGCTGACAAGAGCGTAACAAGCGAAATACCCAAAACAATTCAACTCAATTCATTTATTACATTGAATTACAAATAACCAAAAAAAAATTGAAATATGAGTATTTGTACTGAAGGAGTTTAAGTTTCAGAGTTAGCAAAAAATTAAAAGCAGCCCGGCCATTTTAAATCTGAAATTTTATCCAGTAATTTACTGCTCTCTTTCATGAACATTAGCTGCTACATTTTGCTAACACTTAAATTTCTTCTCCTTACAGTGCAAATGTTCCCTGCACTTGAAAACACTCTTTCAGAAGAAGCAGATGAGGCTGGGATAAACGAGAAACTGCCTAGCAAGCCTCGCAAGCATAGGGTATTCGCCTGCATTAATCCTCCAAAAGTCCAAAATGTCCACTGTTTTTTCGACTTGTAAATTATCAAGGTATTTGTCTACCTCCTTTATAACGTTTTCTTTTGCCGCTGGCCCTCCTCCTTTGTGCGTATATGTTGCTCCATACCTTCGTGTGTTGTGATAGTCCATAAAAATGCTTCAAACAACTTCAAAATTCTAATGATGGTTTTGACTTGGCTAATCTCAGAATTGTCTGGCATCAATTTTTTCAATTCTAAGTCAGATGTGTTACCATTAGGCCCAACTATTTGCTCCATGGCTGGAAGAAGCGCAATTATTGATTCCAGCTGGGGTAAGTCTGAATTCCAGCGCGTTGCACAGTTCTGTACCGACTTAGTTGTTGTCATTCTAAGTACCTTTGCTTAGTTGACAAGATCAATTGTTCTCTTTCCTAAGTTGTGAAAATAGTTTACCAAACCCGTCATCTTTTTGTTACTTTGTGGTTGCTGTGGTTTAGATGGTCTAATTAGTGATTGCGATTCAGAATCGTCAAAATTAAACTCAAAAGAGTCATTAGCCCTCATTCTATCTGCATCTTTTTTTTCCAATTATGTCAACAGATTTGCATATTTTCCTTTGAGGTATTTGCGCAAAATACTTGTACATCCATGCGTTGCTGTAAATTCTTAATGATACTCTTTGCAGGTGGCTTTGTCGTCATTGGCCTTAGTGAAAAATTACCATATTTTTGATGGTTTGGTAACCTGAAAAGAAAGGAGAAAAGTTTATAAAAAGAAAATAAAAAAGTAACTATTACCTGAATTTTTTAAATTTATTTCGGGTAGTTCCGATGATCGCGTATTAAAATCAGGTGGCGTATTAAACATGCTACTAAATTTAACTACCCGACTAGTAAAAAAAGAAAAGACCTTAACATAAAAAAAAATAAAGATATGAATAAAATAAGAAGTTAAAAGGAGGCCTTAAAACTTTTACGGACTTTTCTTTTTTTTATAAAATATGCATAAATAAAAATATAAACACTCACACACACACACACACACACACACACACACACACACACACACGCACACACACACACACACACACACACACACATATATATATATATATATATATATATATATATATATATATATATATATATATATATATATATATATATATATATATATATATAACTTCATAGGAAGGATTTAAAATAGTCATAATTAAATTAATAAAAAGAAGACCTTAAAATAGTCATAAAAAAATATATAAACTATTTGACATATTTTACAGAAATGTTATGAAAAAAAGTACGAGATTACTAATTATATTACCCAACTAGCGAGTAGTTCCGAAATACGGGTAGTTCCGATGACCGGGTAACAAAAGCGGATAGCCCATTAAATAAAATGGTAAATAATTAAAAAAAAAGAAATTTTTACTTTTATATTTAAGAGGTGATAGCACAATGTAAAAAAAAAAAACTGTTTAGAATTCAGTATAATTCCACCTATTACATATAAGTATCAATTTTTAGCTAATTAAAAATTATTACTTTCATGGAGTAGGTGGAATTAATACTTAGATGGAGTATTAGTTCCCCCCACTCCATGTAAGTATTAATTTTTAATTAGTTAAAAATTATTACTTACATGGAGTGGAAGGAACAAATAAATAGAAACAAAAGTGATATTAAAAGAATTCAAATGAAGTTAAATTTAAAAAAACGCAATAAAAAAACAATAACAACAACAACAAAAAATAAGAATGAAAATACTCGATTGCGCGAAAATTTCAGTTTGAGGATCGGGTAATTTTATTACCCAAATTATCGAGTTATTTCATTACCCGATATATCCGATTATCGGGTAATTTTATTACCCGATTTTCGAGTACTTCAACGGGTAATATTCGTATAGTTTAAATCGGGTAATACCCGACCCGAAGGCTTGGATATCAGGTAGCTAAAGTTATTAAAATTACCTGTTTATGGTTTGGTACCCGCGGGTATTCGGGTTGGGTTTTCGCTCCGCACTTATTTGCTTTAAACGGCACAACTCAACAATTTAATACATCAATAAACAGTCCTTTAATACTTTTTTTTTTCCAGTCATATTGGAAATACTTGTTGAAAAAAAAAGACATATTGGAAATACTTGATAAAAAATAAATCAAACGTAATCCCTTTGCGGACTTAATTAACTGGAACAAGACTTTATTTTTGTTGAATGATTGTATTTGCGTTAAAAATTAAATGAACACGTCAATCTCAAACATTACCTTGTTCTATAAAATCTGCACTATATATCATTAAACTCTATTCCAGCCGAACATTCAAGAATAAAAGCAATTTTTTATGAGGTACATAAATTGCTCGTGTCTCAAGTTTTGTGATTTCATTGAATCAAAAGTCATAACAATTTTTTCTTTTATCATTTTAATTCTAGCAACCGATGGAATCCTTTAAAGTTATCAGTTTTGATTGCAACTAAAAATAAATGACGATTCTAAGCCTTCACTATTGTTGAAATTGATCACAAGTGTTATAGAATCTTGCAGCTGAAGTTCTGTATACTATCTTTTGTTAAAAATGACCAAAGACAACCATTCATCTTCATCAATACTTTCATATTCTTTAAAGTATAAGTTAACTTCAATGGCGTGGTTTTTTAAACCAAACTTTTTTATACTTTTTTAGTTTTTTGCTATTAGGTGTTGATGTCAATATTTTAGAGTTTTCATCTGATTCTGTTGAACATATTATTAATGAAGATATGTTATTTTGCAACAGTAAATCAGCTGCTGCTTTAAATTTTATACAATGTCTCTTGGCCAAGGTTGTTTTCTTACGCTTTTTCCCTCATTTTGATGTTTTCGCAACAAACTTAGATTATATACCTTACTTTTTTCAACTTTCACATTCAATAATATTGCAACACTCTTAATATGGTAGTAACAAGTTTTAACGTAAACTTTGTGACCTTATTGAATTGCTTTGCACTTAGGTAAAAAGAGTTTTACGTCTTCTATTAAGTTTAAATAACATTTTTTTCCAATTTTTTATTGGCACATATTTGTAATTGCTTTCTTTCTGTCAATTATTATCGGTGCATTTTTTCCTAACTTTTCAAGATTTAATAAACAATTTACAAACATCTGCCAAAACATTGTGTGTATTATTTATAATTTTCCTTCGTGGAATAAAAAAACGAAGGAATTATTGGACTTTTTTCATAGTCAATACTTCTCATTACTACATTTGTAATATAAAAATTGCCCAATTTGAACGTTGCAGATTTACTTGTAATATAAATAAAATTAACTTTACTTTAGAGATTATTCTTTATTAACAATTAAAAAAAAAAACAATTAAAAAAATCTTACTTCTTCCTTCAATCTTCTTTCTCCAGTTTTATGTAGCTTTTTGTTTTCTTTCAAGTCAGCTAACCCGATTTGATGTGGACCGGTAGTCCCTATTTTAGCTCTTTGCCCAAGTATAGAAACTCTTTCTTTGGAATCTTTTTCTTCCTTTCGCACGTGCAATTAATGCGGGCTTCATCGTTACATTCTGACGAGCAGTTTTTTTCTTGACAAGTAATAATTTGGCAATTACAATTCAGTATATCAAACAACTTGTCAAGGTTTGCCACAAATCTATCTTTATCCTTTACGCTTGCTTTTCCCCTAGCAACCAAGTTGGCTGCATTCCAATCATTCACCAATGTTGCAGTAATATAATGTTCAATAGGTATTACAGGATGTAAAAATAAAGCATTGGCGTGGATCCATTTACTAATTAACTTTGAATAAGTTTTCTAGTTCTTGAGGATATTGACTCTGCCATGAATAAATAGCAAAGCTCGTAATTTGCTAACTTTTTGCGTAAATACTTTTTTAATAATACTTTTTAACATATAACATATTAATTATTAGTTTGACAATTTATATATCGGAAACTTTATATAGTTTTGATATTACATAGAATTCAAATTAAGTAGGTGTAAATAATTACTTGCGTTTAAAAATGCGCGGACGCAAAACAGTATCTATGGTTAGGGTCAAAGCTAATTACGAAAATTTGACCATAAATATGCATTTTCAAAACACACTTCCCGGTAGCTTAACCTAATTTTTTTGTTGTTTTTATGTTTTAATTGTTACAATAGTTGAACACAAGTTTTCTATATACCGGGTTTTTGTAAAAACGTTTTTTTAAAAAAATCATAAAGTATGACACACCCTATTGTGAAGCATGAATGGTAATGATTAGAATGGTTCCGGGTAATTCCTGGCTTTTCTGAGGGAAGACTCTAAAGTTAAATGAAATCATCAAGTTATCCTAACCAGCCCCACTCTCCCCTATGCTATCATAGAAGCAGTGGTTGCCTATGATGGCATACTTGCGCTTTTTTTTTAAATAGGAATAGTTTATAAAAAAAAACAAAATTTATTATCCTGAAGACCAATGATAAAAGTTTTTGATATGTATCCATATCAAAACTTTTATCATTGTTTTTCAAATTTTGATTGGATTGGTAGATTTCTTATCCACATTATAAAAAGCAAAATGACAATTGTATTTTTCTTTCAAGTATTTCAAAAAAATATACTCAACTTATTAAATTGATAAGATGAGGTAAATAAAGCCAAAAAACACAATCCATTTGTAAATCAATATAACTCTTAACATTTAATGAACAAAAAGATAAGCCAAAATACGTTGAACATCTTTTAGCTTTACGTAGGACGTCTACTAGCTTTATTTATTTTTTAAAATATCAAATATGAAAAAATTATTGTAAGAAATACGCACTTAAGAAACAGACCTTACTTAAAGTATCATCATTTAATCTACTCCTCAAAGGACTGCATATATAACCAGCAGCTGAGAAAGCTCGCTCGGGCTCTTCGCTTGTTGGTGGTATGGTCATCAAGTAACTATGCGCTATATCTAAAAACTTGCCTCTTACTCCGTTACTTTCATAGACATACATTTCCTGCTTCAATAATTTATCAATCTAAATTTGGTATCAACTTTATATTTTCTGTCAAGCTTTTCTTAATTTTCTGTATTTGATTTTCTAACTCTTTTTTCAGCGATTGAATTGTTGGAGTAAGTATTTGGGAATTGTTAACAGAATCTACAGCTTCATTTTCTTCGAGTTCATTTTCTTCTTCTTCATTTATTTCAATTGTATAAACTTTTATCAACATTTTTTTACTTCTTGACGCATAACGGTTCTTTTTATCATTGAAAACGTATTTTCATTTTTTTTAAGTTCTCGTTCATATTTTTTAGGATTTTATAAGTAAACTAGTAGTCCATTTAAATTCTTATTACGACGTTGCGTAAACCTCTCACGAAGTGCCGCGGCTAAATCTATGCTCAAAATTGATGATTGCTTTTGTAATTTACCTAACATAAATTAAAAAGTTGTATCCGCAGTGACAAGCTTCGAGTCTTTTCCTGAATAATATTTCGAGACCAGGTTTTAGTGGTGCCAGACAAGTAATTAAGTCATTGATTTGGGACTTCTTGGGTGAAACGAATTTTTGACCCAACATCAATTAAGGCTTTTTCAATACACACTTTTAGTCTATGAAATCTTTCTAACATATCGAACATACTGTTCAACCTAGTTTTACAATCAAGAATCAACTTAAGCTTTTTCCCGTGTTCTTGTAGGATATACTTCTGTAAATATGTATCATTTTTGACAGGAGAGTTTTTAAATATTTTCTCAACCTTTCTCACTTTTATCATGAGATCTTTGTAATTGCTAACCAATTCATCAGATGGTCGGTCCAAAATTAATGCCAAACCATATTCTTTATTTACAACTTCATCATCATCGGTGTTACCATATTCATCTTCTTCTTCACAATTTTCATATGTAGTAAACAATTCTTTGACTTCTCTTTTGTTTTCCATGTATTCCATTACCATAACATAGTTGTTGATAGCAAGACATCATTTTACCAACTTTCACACTTGCTCCATTAGTGTTCATGGCTTTTTGGAGGTCAATATCAAAGCTATTTAGCCTTCCTGAAACTAACTTGACGCAAAATTCTGCATTACACGATCCATGGATTCGAATCAATCCAAGATTAAAGTTTTTCGCCTCCATATGTACATTTAAGTTTAAGTATCTCTGACCATTTTCTGATGTCCATTCGTCAAGCGTTATTGAAAACTTTTGATTTTGCTTTTTTAGTGATATGAATTTTTGCATTAAATCGGCTTTTACAGAATCTGAGAATTTAATTACTATCGAATTTATAGTATTAGGTGAAGTAGGGAGCTGGAAACCACTCTTTGAAAACAAATAACACAAATCTGAAGATGTGCAAAAACTATTAAATGTAAAGCCATCTTTAGCAACCATGTGCGATACCACTTTTTCCATGGAAATTTCTTTTACGAAAAACGTGTCAATTGTTCTGACCTTTTTCAATCCAATTACTTCTTCGTCTTCGCAGTCGTTGTATATTTTTGGCTCTAGTTCAACTGATTCATGCTGTTTTGAAGCTGAAGCTCCGTCTTGTTGTAAAACGTTTGATTTTAAATCGGTGCCATGTTTAGTTTTTAAATGGATTAATAACCTTTTAGTTGATCTTTGACAAACTTTTAAAATACAAAAATAACATGCACTTCGCATTTTCTTCTTTATCACTTTTTTTAAAATAATTCCATACAATTTTAATTTGCTGTTGGTGCTTTTGTTTTAAAATCTTGATGTAAATAATTTTTAAAGTCTGCAAATGCAAAGCATTTTAGTGAAGCTGCACCGAGCAGTGAACGCCTTGTCGTTAGTGTCAAGTGTGATGTGTAGACAGTATCAGTGATGGAGCAGAATTATTCGTTTTATATGTAGTTATCATGTGGTATGTATTATTAGGGTGATCAACATAAAACTATCGAGATAAGTGTATCATGAACGTCTAGTATAGTATGGATTTGTGCCTTATGGTACAGTATGAACACAAGAAGACCTCCAGCTTTCGCCCGAGACCGGCATCCCAAAAGAAGTTCTCTGGGTCTACACCAGGGTATCTTGTCAAGGTATCCCATTGTGTTATCTCAAAAGGACTATTCTTAGAGTATCCTGTCAGGACGATTGCCACAGACTTCTGAATTGACACTGGGACCTGAGGACACTTAGTGGGGCTCAGTACAACTTGCATACAATTGTAAGTCACTTTTTTGAAATGAGTGTCGATAAGTGCAATGCTTTGTCGCAATATAACGAGGGTCAGTAAGAGTTGTGAACTGTTTTGAGTCTTATAGATGTGTATATAATGTAGACAGTCAATGCTGTGTACTTGTGTGTCTCTACTGTAATAAAATGTCTTGATGGTATGAGTTGTTAGTATAAAATTGGTTGAAAGTCATTAAAACTGGTGTAACGTAAGCTAGACGTGAATACTCTAAGTCCAACAACATGTATTTTAAAATAACAGACTATTGCAACTAGATAATCTGGAAAATTTAAACAGAATTACACCAATATAGTAACACGAACTTGTATATATATTTTACAACTAATAATCTGTATATATATATTTTACAACTAATAATCTAAGATTATATGGAATTTTGTATAAGTTATAAGAGTAACTGTGAAAATTTCATGTGACTGTAACGTTAACAGGAGTATCTGAAGTGGAGAAGAATTATTCGTTTTATAAAACAGGTAGCAGTTAGCCTCTTGTCAATTAAACAAACTGTATTTATACAGTACGTATACTGACTGTAGTTATACTGTATGATTTTTTTATATTTATAGCTAAGAAAAATATTTTAATAGCTGTAGATATATACATATTAGAAGTAAAAATAAAAATGTTGACAAACTTAGACAGTTTCTGATAAATTGGTATTACTTATTTAATAAATGATCGTTTCTCAGACAGTTTATAAAACATTTCAAGCAATCCTGACTCAGTATCGTCGTATCTGCATATAGTATATAAGTTTCTCAGTATACACTTCATTGTGCATTGTATGACTAGTAAATTTTTAAATGGATTTGTTTCGCAAATACATTAAACACTTTTAATTTGATATCTTTTTTGTTTAAAAGAATTGACTTTTTTTGTTTAAAAGCAATAATTTCAAAATCCCGCAAATCCCGCGGATCCCGCAGTAGTTTTTGCGGGATCTCGCATGCGCTAAATTAATGCAGGATCCCGCGGGATTGTGGGATTTCGCTATACGGGTTTGCAATCCTTAGATTGAACAATTCAATATATCATGCAACCGTAATAAAAGTTTCATATGTTTTTAATATAAATAAAATAGAGCAACATAGTGCAAAACAATTCAAAAATTTTAAAATCTCATTTTTTTCAAATGTTGGAGATAGAACAAGATAATTTTAACGTCGCAAAGTGTTGACCAAAACTTACTAAATTTTATAGTATAATAAAATATTAACATAAAGTAATCTGTAAAATTTAACACTAACAGTTTAACTTGAAATTTTTTACAGTTCATATTGAAACGAAATACTAGTTCAATCAAGAGGTGCTCAAAGAAGTAGTTTTAACAACAATTTAAAAGCTTTTAATTTGCGAGACAACCACGAATACATATGATACATGGTTAAAAATTATTTCATATGTTTTCTAATAAAAATGTTATTTTAATGGTTGATTTATTTAAAATAATCAAATGAAATTAAATAATTTATCTTTTATATGTTAAACAATTTAAAAGTAGTTTTGCAATATTAACGTTTGTTCTCTTGGTAAACCATAGCCAAAGTCCGGCGGGTTTCTATATGGAATAATTAAAGTTTTAAAGTAGGGAATTTTGTTGAGCCAATACATAACACCCAGCAGGCTAACCCATATGAGCTCTAGATAGAAACCACGGTTAAAAGTAAGCAAGATCTTAGAAAAAAATCCCAAAAGGGTCCAATTTAACGACCCAAACAGTACTTATATCAAAATTGGCTTGCAATGTTTTAGTAAAACTTTATGAAGTCATATAATGGTGACTAAGCTCATTTTTTTTAGAAAATTTGTTTTATATAAGTAAAGTGCTTCTGTAGCTATGAGAAAGTTTGATCAAAGTATCAATTCAGTTTTGATTATTTTGTGTTTCCATGTCATATGGTAAGATATAAAAGTAGAACCTTGGAATATGGGTAGTACATAACAGCTACATAATTTGCTTGTTATTATTCTATAATAACACAAAGCTTTGAACTAAATAGTTAAATTTTACTTACTCTGTAAAGATTCTATTATATTTTACGAATTTGTAAGGATTAAAGAACAAAAAAATTGAATAAAAAAAATAAATAAATAAAATAAAAATAAAAAACTTCTATATAATGCTATAAAAATAGTTTGTGCAACATATAAGTCTGGCGGAAATAAAAGATGCAGGATGTCTTCGTTAAGCTGCCGAGCTAAGTATTAGCTGAATAAACAAATGAACAGCTAAAATGGACAAAACGCTACTAACTGTTTGAGTTACTTAGGTTGATTAGTGAAGCAGGAGTCACCATTAAATGGTTTATGAATCTAGCGTTAACGCTGAGTTGCGCTAGAAAGTGTACTGAACTTCGTAAAGTGTAACTTTACTGCTGGTTGTGAAACTAAATGCTGTTCATATATATATATATATATATATATATATATATATATATATATATATATATATATATATATATATATATAAATATATATATATAAATATATATATATATATATATATATATATATATTAAAACATATATATATATTTTTTTTTTTTTTAATTTTTTACGTGCCTCAAAAAGACCTAACGGTCTTGTCACAGAGCACCACAGAAGAGCATTTAACTTGAAAATTCACGCAACCAATGGCGCGAAATATAATGAGAAAGTTCTATGAGATTTAATATTTATATAGACATCTTTGTTAGAAAAAAATTATTTCTAATATATGATCTAAAGGTGGAAGAATATTCAAATATATTTTGAGATATTCAAAAAACTTTTTTTCCCCCAAATTCTTTGCAGTAATAAAAATATTAATAAAAAAAAAATGCTCAAGTATATTCAAGTAAACCTTTTTGTTATTATTATTATTATTGTTATTATTATTGTTGTTATTATTTTTATTATTATTGTTATTATTATTGTATTAATATTATTGTTATTGTTGTCATTATAATTTTTTATTATTACTGTATTGTTATTACTGTATACATTGTTATAACTGTATACATACTTATATTGTTATTACTGTATACATTGTTATAACTGTATACATACTTATATTGTTATTACTGTATACATTGTTATAACTGTATACATACTTATATTGTTATTACTGTATACATACTTATATTGTTATTACTGTATACATTGTTATAACTGTATACATACTTATATTGTTATTACTGTATACATACTTATATTGTTATTACTGTATACATTGTTATAACTGTATACATACTTATATTGTTATTACTGTATACATTGTTATAACTGTATACATACTTATATTGTTATTACTGTATACATTGTTATAACTGTATACATACTTATATTGTTATTACTGTATACATTGTTATAACTGTATACATACTTATATTGTTATTACTGTATACATTGTTATAACTGTATACATACTTATATTGTTATTACTGTATACATTGTTATTACTGTATACATACTTATATTGTTATTACTGTATACATTGTTATAACTGTATACATACTTATATTGTTATTACTGTATACATTGTTATAACTGTATACATACTTATATTGTTATTACTGTATACATTGTTATAACTGTATACATACTTATATTGTTATTACTGTATACATTGTTATAACTGTATACATACTTATATTGTTATTACTGTATACATTGTTATAACTGTATACATACTTATATTGTTATTACTGTATACATTGTTATAACTGTATACATACTTATATTGTTATTACTGTATACATTGTTATAACTGTATACATACTTATATTGTTATTACTGTATACATTGTTATAACTGTATACATACTTATATTGTTATTACTGTATACATTGTTATAACTGTATACATACTTATATTGTTATTACTGTATACATTGTTATAACTGTATACATACTTATATTGTTATTACTGTATACATTGTTATAACTGTATACATACTTATATTGTTATTACTGTATACATTGTTATAACTGAATACATACTTATATTGTTATTACTGTATACATACTTATTATAAATAAGACTAGAATTTATGTTAATTTTTTTATACTTTCATTATCAAAATATTTCACTTTTAATTTAATAATTGTTAAACAAACAAAAAATATGGATTACGGCTCACAACAGGAACACATTAAAGCTTTTGATAAGTATCCAATCACTAGGTAGCAATTATTAACACTAAAAATTCACAGTTGTTATTATCTATGCTTAAAGTAATCTTATTTTTTAAATAAGATTAAAAAAACTGATTTTTATTTATCTTAGATATGTTACTTGAGAATAAGAACATAATCGAAAACAAAGCTGTTATAATAGTCAACATAAAAAATAATAATCCATTTTTTATTTTTTTTTATAATTACAATAATTCATTTTTTCCATTTTTTAGAGGTAGAATTATCTTGTTTTATCTCCACGGTTTCGAGTTTTGAGATAAAACTTTTCAAAAAACAAAAACTTTGGGAGACGGCATATTAAGAGATTTTTATTACTGATGTTTTCTCCGCAAGTTTTTTTTATTATAACTTTAAAAAGTGGAGATAAAGCAAAATATTTCTAACCTTGTAATTTATCGCCCTCCTCAAACAAACAAATAAAAAAGATTGTTTTTAACAACCCTATTACCAAAGTTGTATGCAAGGTTTTCTGACCCAAACAAAGCTTTTATATCACTCAACATTTTTCACGAAACTATTTTTCAAAACTAAAATTTCTCAAGCAAAGTTATATGTTGCATAGCACAATATATACCAATAAAGATATGTTATAAAATGGTCTTAAAGTTTATTGATCTACAAATACTCTTATAACAGTTTATATTTAAAATATGTTTAAAAAATCCTAATAATAAAATTTTTTGTCTAAATTTTTTTAGTTTTCACTTTATATTTAAAAACTCTTTTATGTTTTATATATTTTCTACATAACTTATTATAAGTAAATATTACAAATACTTGATATTATCTATGCGATATAATAGCGAACATCAATATAAGATGCTATCACTGATCTCTATAATATGTCATATCTCTATTATAGAGATCAGTGGATGCTATACAAATGCTAAATAGTTTGTATTCAAGCATTTATACTTAATATACACACGCATTTAAGTTAAAGGTATATTTAAACATAACGTATAACTTTTAATGACTGCACTTATCAAGTTGAAATATTGCTTAAAGAAAGTTAATTAAAAATCAACTGTCGTATAGCTCTAGTTTGTAGTTTAAATACTTAATATGTTTTAAAATATTATAGCATACAGTGGATGCAGCACTTTTTGATATTTGAAATAACTTCTTGAAACTTAAAACATTATATGTTTATACTTAAGTTAAATAGAGATGCGGTGCTTAAAATTGTGATGATTGGAGCCTGGGAAAAAAAATCATAAATTTCTAATTAAAGCTGCCCCGAACGTGAGAGCATCAGTTTGAAGCATTTTTTTTTTTACTATTCTTTATTAATTTTACGTTCATCAATAAATTTTAAACTTCATACAATTTAATATTAGTAATAATATTTTAGCGTTCAAAAACTATTACTGAATAAAGTTTAAACCATCCCTCAATTTGTGGAGTCACAAATTTTAGAGTTTAAAATATTCTTGCTATCCTTATTCATGTAACTTGCAATCTTTTAAGTTGTGTGTCAATCGTTATCTTACTCTACAAACTTCATTTTTTCTCTTCCAGTAGCTTTCAACTCTAATAGTGGTTGCTTGCAGCCTTGTTGGAAGCAAAGATATTGAAAAAAAAAATTTGGACACCAAGATTGTTGAATAAAATTTACCGTAACTTTTTGCAATAGATCCTTATTCGATATAAGAATAAAAATATAAATGTTTGGAGTTTGTTCTCTGCCTGGAAGTTCTCAAAATCAAAAAAATATGTATGGGCCTCTGGCATTTTATTTAATACTCATTTTGAGTTAATTAAAAAAATGGTATTTAAAAATATAAAGTGGCATTTTAAATATTGTTTTCAAAAAAGATAAATATATCTTTTCAACTTACTGTATTTCATTGTCACCTTAACTGTCACAAAGTATAATTCCGTTGTTGTAAACGGCGTCGTTTACAACTATAGATAAATGACTGTAATTGATAAAAGTTGTTTCAATTAGCTTGTAATTATATTAATAACAATATTTTAAGTTTGAGTATGACAGCGTTTGAAAACATTAAATAATGGAACCAAGTTGTAAATATTTCATTCAAAGTCAAAAAAATAATTTACCTCGTTAAATTAGTAATTAAATGAACTTTTTATTAACTAATTTATTTAAATAAGTAATTTACCACGATAAAAACTAACATTAAAGAAAACTCTTACCTTAAGCAAACATGATAAAAGTTTTATATATGATAAAATCTTTATTTATTCTTTTTTGATTTTATTCTTTATTTTATTTTACTTGCTAATATAATTTGCATCTTATGTAACAGGTAATATTTTTTCTCTGTTTCAAGAAAATTGAATCAAAAACGTGCTCTACTATATTTACAGAAGTTGGGTGTAATTTCGTAACATTGACTTTAAAAGTTATTGTCAAAAGCATGTTTATACGCCTAGATAACCTTTTCTATTCAATAATTTTTTGTATTATATGAACACATTAACTTATTGGAACTGTGATTTGAGTTCTGGCTAAGAACCGAGAGGATCGTGGTTTGATGCCAACCCAATAAACAACAATGGTAAGGAAGGAGACATGAACTTCCTAATTTAATGCTCCTCCGCGGTGCTCTGAGATAAGACATATTGGTCTTTTTGGAGCACCTTAATAGCTAAACAAAATAATAATAAAAACTCCATATTTTTAACTAAAAAAACTTCTTTTTCCATACACAAATATTTACATTTCATTTTTCATACGAATTTAATTAGAAAAATTTAAAAGTATGAGAAAAAAAATTATCGGGGCAAGACTCTAAAAGTATAAATTTAATTTGATGCATAATGGTTTCATACATTTAATGCTTTACAAGTTATATCAAAAATAAAATAAAAAATTATTTAACAATTTTAAAACAATAACATCTTTAAAGCTCAAAATATAAAACATAAAAGAGACCATTTTCAAAGATATCATTTTTAGTTTGGTAGATTTCCAACTCTTAAGCAAAGATCAAACCCACGAAAAATTTTAACGCATTCCAGTTCAAATTGACAGTTTTTAAAGTCGCACCTTTTTTCAATGGGGTCTTGTAACCTACAAGTTCTAAATACATTTTGTTGAATATTACAGTTTGCGTCACATACTTGCCACAAAAGGTGAAAGAATATTCCACACAAAAAGTATTTCACTAAATAGAAACAAAAAATAGTTCAAATATTAGTTCAAATATTATACATACATACATACATGCATATATATATATATATATATATATATATATATATATATATATATATATATATATATATATATATATTTTTTTTTTTTTTTTGTTTTTAAACATCTTCGCTTCCAACAAGGCTGCAAGCAGCCACTTATTAAAGTTGGAAGTTACTGTAAGAGAAAAGATGAAGATTGTAGAGCAAGATAACGATTGACGGACGATTTAAAAGATTGCAAATTATATGAATCAGGAAAGCAAGATGAAGGAAGCGAATTCCAAAGAGTTGATGTTCGAGGAAAAAAACTAGACGAATAAGCGTTTTTGGAGCACTTAGGAACAGTCACAGAAAAAGGATGACACTTAATTGAATGACGAGTAACACGAGAATGAATTTTAGTAGATGGCACAAGAGACGCTAGCTCTTTAGAGCAGTGCCCATTATAGTATTTGTAGAAAAGAGAAAGAGAAGCAACATTACGACGATGTGATAATGGTTGAAGGTTGGCTGCAAGAGCAGGTCCAACTATGTTTACAATGCGTTTTTGCACCTTGTCTAAAAGAGAAAGGGCATCATTAGAAGATCCGCCCCAGATATGGCAACAGTATTCCATACAAGGCCGGATTTGAGATTTATAGAGGTAGAGAATAGAATCCAGAGTAAGAAAGTGGCGAGCTCGATAAAGAGATGCAACCTTAGCAGATGCTAATTTTGCAACCGATTTGATATATGGTTTCCAAGAAAGATTGGAAGTAAGAGTTAATCCTAGAAGACGAAGAGTAGGTGACTCATCGAGTACATCACCATTCATAAATATAGGAAGATCTAAATTATTGCGATAACGATTGGCTGAAAAAAATTGAGTTTTATCTGAATTAAAGTTCACCAGCCACTGTGAGCCCCATGCTGTAGCATAAGTGAGATATATATATATATATATTATATATATATATGCAACTATGTATTGTGCCATCTTAAATAAAAAATTTAAGTAATTTAATGAACAAAAAATAACTAATAATAGCAAATAACAATAAATAATAAATAAATAATAGTAAAAAAATTAACAACATAAAAAAGTTAAAAAAAGAGCAGTTTATGAAAATAATTAGGATAATTTTGAATTGTGCTAATTAAAAAAAAGTTAATTGTCAAGAATTTCAAAATTTATGTCATTAAAAAAAATTAATTTGTGCGAGTTGTTATTTCCAAAAATATGTAGTTATTATTGTAAAAAATATGTAGAAATCGTTACTTCAAAAAATATGTAGGATATGTTATTTTAAAAAATATGCAGGAGTCGTTATTTAAAAAAATATGTTATTAAAAAAATATGTAGAAGATGTTCTTTCAGAAAATATGTAGGAATTGTTTTTCAAAGAACATGGAGGAGTTGTTTATAAAAAAGATTTGCTAATACTTACAATGCATGACTTTTACCAAATTTATGGTTTTAAAAGTATCGAATAAACTTTTATAATCAAATTTATGTGGTAATCACTATATTATATTTATTTAGAATAAAAAACTTTTATATAGGTCAATCAGTTTAAAAAGGTTTTTCTAAAGAATGTGAATTTAATTATGCGGATATTACGTTTGATATGATATAATGGTTGAAAACTTCCTTTTTCCTTTTTAAAGCAATTTTCATATTGTATTTTGTTTTTATTCTTTAAATTTTTAGTGTTTTTGCTAACTATTACAATCTTTAGATCATTTTAAATGTTTTTAATGATTTATTTATCTATAAAGTAAAACCTATAAACAATATATGTAAACGAGGAATTAATTATTAAATTGTTAAAAAACATGCAAAAAATTACAACTTTTTTCATGTTTAACGGTATTTTTAGTTAGTATGTTTAATGGTTTTATTTTTACGTTTTGAGAGATTTTGAAAATTATATCTAAAAAAATGCACGTGCACTATAATTTAAACCTTTTTGGGGTTATTTTTTCTAGGTTATCTAATTTTGTGTGATCTAATTTCGAGAATTTATAAGTTTCATAGTATAATTTCTCAACGTTCAAAAATTATGACAATATACAATTTGCAACCCCCTCAAATTGAGGGACGGGGGGAGTTAAACTCTATATGGTCATATTTTTTGAACGCTAAAATATTTTATTATGAAATTTTAAATTTATCGATGAATATAAGTCTAGTTGAAAATAGTTTAAAAAATATTTCATCAACTTGTTGCTCTCACGTTTGGGGCAGGAGGGAGGCTAAAATTTTGGGGCTTACTTGTTCACAGGCTCCATTCATCGATATTTTATGCAATGCATCCTTATTTGACATAAGTATAAACATATAAATGTTTGGAGTTTGCTCCATGTCTGAAAGCTAGATATCTTGAAAACTAAAAAATGCTGGCGCCACCCCTGTATATTGCTGTGGTTATTAGGATTTTTGTGTTTAACACAATGGAATTTCAAATGCAAGTAGTAACATAAACATATCCTATAAGTTGCTGCAAGCATGGTATTGCAGTTATATAAAAAAAAACAGCCAAAATTTTTATTAAATTGGAAAGGTTTCCTTACTTAAACAGCAATAAAAGCATAAATTTCAAAAGTAGTACTTTATTTAGTGATTTTCAGTTAACAAAATAAAAGAATGTCTTAATATTTGCAGCTTTCGTACTAATTTTATTTGAAAGCTTTGATTTCAGTTGCTAGGGTAACTATAATCTGATAATAAGTTTTGAATGAATAGTTTAAACTGACACTGTCGAGATAAAATAATTTTTAATTTTTGTTAATTTTACTCTGAATTTTTTTAAAAGAAGCAAGTTGTTCCAATTAAGGTATCAAAGTATTACAGATTAGGAATATGCCTTGATCTGAATAAAATGATGCCTTTATAAAACCAAAATTATTTTCAATGACAGTGCAATTTATTAAGTCAAAACATGGTTAAAGGTTTAAAGGGTTGCCTGTTTGTATTATTCAGTTCATAAATGTTTTTATAGTTGAGCCATTTTTGGTAAAAGATTTATTCCTTTGGTGTTCCAATTTCGGCAACATATATACATGGTTCATAACATAGAAATTATATAATTTAGGCCCTTAATAAAGTCTGCAAAAGATAAAAATCTTTAATCAATGAGTCATTTAAAGGTAAGGATTAATGCAATCATACAAGTGTGGCAACAAAAAACATCATAAACAGTTTTATTGATGTAGGCTACTTACATCAATGAAACTGTTTATTATGTTTTTGTTGCCAAGTTGTTGTTGTCAAGTCATTATGATGATTAGACAACAGCAGAAGATTATTATACAGCGTTACAATATAAAAATGATCTTAGTAAATGAAAATTGTCAGTATTACAAGTTAATGTTAATAAAACATTGTTATCAAGCTATCAAGAATCTCAGTTTGTATTATTCAAACAGTATTTTGAAGAGTATATAAAACTATGTAGATATTTTGACATTTGAAAAGGTGTTGAGAAATTATATAGTGGTATTATATTTGTATCAAATCATTTATTCTTTTAGTCTGGCAGACAATTGCCTAATAAATGAGTAAATCTTAAAAAGCCAAAAGTAAGAGAAGACAGACAACTAATCAATCTTATCTTATGTAATTTAAAACAGGATTAGCTGGATTAGCCACCTGCTATCTGATATTCACCACCCTTTACAGATAACTTTGGTAATGGATAAAGTTAAAGAACTGTCTGTATTAAAAATGAAATCGTTTTTACAACCATCTTAGCCAATATCGAAAGATAAACTTACTATATCTGATGTGACATTAACATTGCCCATGTGAATAGTTTCTATTCATATCTTCATTTATATTGTTTGCGTTGGCTCTACCTGTAGAAAGCAAATTTAGATTTTCTCATGCTCAAAGTTCATTACTGTATAAATACTTCATTAAAGGTGACCAGACCAGTAAGAAAACGAGTCCATATCAGATTGAGAAGTTACTTTGTAATAATTTGATAACTAATATGTTACTGCGCAACAGATTAAGTTTCTGTTTTGGGACAAAAGTTCAAAGAAGGATTTTTGAAAGAACCAGTCAAAACATAAATGTAAAACAATGAAATCAATTAGCCTATAAACAACGAAGAACAGACACAACTTTGTTGAAATTGTGTTGCAAAACGGAAAAGCGTAACGCAAGTAAATTTTATCAAGTATATATATATATATATATATATATATATATATATATATATATATATATATATATATATATATATATATATATATATATATATATATATATATATATACATATATATATATATATATAACGTTAAAAGTTAACTTAGTCAGTAGCGTTTATTTAAAAGTAACGGAGTTGTAATTAAATTTAATTTGAAACCACGTTAAAATCATTAAAAGTCTAAATATCTTTGAGTTAAACAAAATTGTTATAAAAAAAAGTCGTCAATAAAATTTAAATATGTTGCTTATAAAAAATGTTTACTTATTTTAAAAACATTCATAACACAACAATATTGTCTTATTATTATTATTATTATTATTATTGTTATTATTGTTATTATTGTTATTATTGTTATTATTATTACTATTATTGTTATTATTACAAGAAAATCCGGACCCGTAAAGCGGGTCATGATAGGTCTGATTCACACCTCTCATTTATTTTTTATTCGTTTTCAATAGGTTGCAGAAAATAGTAGAAAGTAATGATCTTAGCTTCATAGAGGTCTAATTTAACGTTTCCTTTTGCGCTGCTCAAGTATTTTATACATGTAGCATAAAATTGATATATATAAAAGTTGAACTAAACCTTTTGGTTCTGTTAAGATCAAAAACTTTGTTTCCATGTGCGTGTGTGTTTTTTTTTAACTATAAGCTTTGAGAGTTTGTTCTATTTGATTACTTATCATTATTTTATTTTAAAATGCGACAGCAATTAAAAAAAAAACATAACCAAATTACAGGTAAAATAAAAAAGTGTATAAAACTAGTAGTTTATACAATTAGTCTGAAGTTTGATATAAATTTTTTTCAAGAATATCTTTTTCTATCAAGTTTTTAATTATGGTTCTTTGTTCTTTTATACCCCAGAATTCTCGTATGTAAAATGCGAACAGCGTAACGTTTCTTAACAAGGCCTGCAGCTATAAATAACGGTGACAATGAAATTGTTACAGTAACAAGATGATGAAAATGAATTTGGATTGGCAATACAAGAGGTGAATGTTATAATATAATAACCCAGCTTGCATGCGTCGTCCGGGGGACGTCTGGACGTCCTGGAGATGTCTTACGGACACCCTACAGACAACGCATGCCCACTGGGAATATAATAATGTAATATATTATAACATTATTTAAAATATAATACTGACATAGTTAACTGAAATAAATAGAAAACGCTCTGATTTAGGACTTTGATGCGTGAATTGTTTTATTATCAGTGCATTTTCTTATTCAGGTGCAATTTATTATCGATGAGCTAAATGGAAAACTGCGTTAACATAATGACTGGGAAAGTATTGTGCATTTATAAGTGAAACACTGTTTTATTCAAATTCAATTTATTAATTTGTTTTACTAATCAAAATGCTGAGAGAAGCGTTAGTGTTTTGTGCATGGTATACGTGGCAGCATATGACAAAAATTGTTTCAAATGGCCAGATAGAGAAAAGATTCTTATTAAATAAGAAGATGAAATTTTTTATGTTAAACTGTGCCACCTATTCCAATAACCCCAAGACCATATTTTATTGGACTCGGATGCGACTTTGTTAACGTTAACCTTATTTTGAATAGAATGTTTTAACGTTAACGTTATTTTGAATAAAACATTTTTTTCTTTTTTTTTTAATTTTGTTATTTAGGTGCTCCAAGATGACCTAACGGTCTTGTCACAGAGCGTTAGGTCATCTTGTAAATGCAAAGTGCATTTAAATAGGAAGTTCACGCCTCTTTTCTTACTGTGACGTGAAAGTATGTCCGGAGTTCGTTTCGAACCTCGAACTCCTGCCTCTAAAGCAAGCGCTCTAACCACTGCGTCACGGCCGCCTAAACCGCTTTTCATAGCAAATAATTATAATAATTTTATGTGTAAGTCATTTGACCAATTATGCACTAGTTTTAATAAAATGTTGTAAAGTATTCATAGTAATATCATATGTAAAAACAGAGTTATAAAACTATATTTAGTATACAATATATGAATGATTATATATTGTAATTGTAAATATTATGAAAACAAAAATCAGATTTATTTTGTTTTGATTGACTTTTCAAGAAAGTTAATTGAGATCGCACTTAATTTTTTCTGTATATGGCAATTTTTTTTGTGTGGCAATATACACTTTTATAAACATATTTCAAGTTAATGTCTTTTTCAAATCTTTTTGATTCAATGTTTAGATTAGTCTAAAATTGAAACACTTTATATTTAAAAAATTATATAGGAAAAAATTATTTATTATGAAATTTAAATATACGGCTGGGGCCAGTAGAAGACAAATTTAGTCTTATCGCGCGATAAGACTGAATTTGTCTTCTTCTTGCCCCAAAGAAGCTCGGCGATCGCCAAGCCCCTTTAAAATCTGAATATAAATAAAAAATTACGTTACGTCGCACAGTGGAGCAGAATAGCTTTAAAACTGGACAAAATTAATTTTTTTTTTTTTGCTATGGATTATTAAGTTAAATAATTATTTTAAGGACACTTGTTAGACATAGGAAAAGTTACTCCAAAGTTTTTTAAACAATTATTTACAATTGTCAGATGTTTTTAATGTATTTTCGAGTAATTTCGAGTAAAGTTTTTTAAAAAACCATTAAGTGGTAATATAAAAAAGAAAAAAATCAAAAGTTTGCTTGAAATAATAATTTTAAAACGTATTCTAATCAATTCACTAAAATAAATTAGTAATTCGAATTTAATGTAAAAAGTCACTCAAAAAAAGTTACTCAAAAACTCGCTTATATTTGCTCAAAAAATCTTACAAAAAAAAAAAGAACCTCATTAGTTCAAGCGTTCATGACCGGGTTTCGTTATCTGGTTTCCACAGATGTAATTGACACACTTTTAATAATTTACACAAAAGGCCTCGATAAGTGCAAAAAAAAATGTTTTTCAATTTGTAAACATCACCAATTAAAAAAAATGAAACTGTATCTAAGTGAGGACATAAACAAAAAGCGTATATATATATAAAAAAAAAAAAAAAATTTTTTTTAATGCACATTTTTTTAAGACCTATTTATGTATATTTTAAGCACTTTATAATTATTTATTTATTACCAAAAAATAGCTGCAAACCTAAGATTAAAAAATCCCTGGAAAAAATTCGGAACTTTAAGCAAACTTCAGCTTAAACACTATAAAAACAAAGAAGTACTAATAACTTGCGCAAAAGAGTTATTTTTTAAACAAAAGAATTGAGCTAGATTATGAATTTTAGGTCAGTCCTACCCTGAAAAAAAACACGTGAATAAGATGGACCAGAGACTCTTTTATACATTACCGCCAAAAAATGTTTCATAACGTCTTTTTTCATTTTCGCCAAATGTCCAGTTTAGAAGCATTTAAAAATTGTCAAATTTTGAAGTGCTTCAAAATGTTTTTATTGTCAAATGTCCAGTTTTGAAGTAAAAGATGTGATTTAACGACGCCCACTGTGCGTCGTTAAATTACACTTTTTCGTTACATCATGATGTAATATATGCGAAAAATAGATATATAAATACAAATTTAAAAAGACTTTTTTAGTATTATTATTACTTTAAACTTTTTTTCATTAAGATTTCAAGTTTTAAATAAATAAAAAAAGAAGATAAAACATAAACAACAAAAAAAGGAATGTTTGGAACCAGTATTATGAACAATATTTATATACTATAATGTATACTTCATATAAAATAAATTTTTTAGAAACTTTATACAAAACATAAAATTATAGTATAAAAAATGAATGTAATAAATAAGAAATATATAAATACTGACTTATTTACACATCTAAACACACATTTTATAAAACATATTATTGTTACAATAGTTTATATTTGAGATGTATAAAGTTTCAGATCACGATCAAGAAATAATATGATCAAGAATGTAGTTAAAAAAACAACAACATGCGATTACTTTTATTTAAAGATTTCAGAAGAAGTCTAGCTCGTTGTCAATTATCAAAAGTTTTTGTTTATGCTTACTTTTATATTGATCAAGGGAAGAAATAGTTTTTAATTCATTGTTCATTAGCGTGTTTCATAATTTAGGTTCTCTGACTGTGATTGAGAACTTAGTAGCAGAATAATTTATTTTCGGTTGAATGTAATTGTTATTCGAAAACCGAGTTGGGTATAAATGATTTACTTTTTTTGAAAAATGAGTTAAATAAGATGGGTGTCATTTTATTATCAACTTTAAACATAAATATAAGAATATGATCTAGATTAAGTTAAAATAAGTTGAGTATTTTAATTTTATTAAAAAGAAATTTAGAGTGTGAGAAGCGATCCACATTTCTAATAATTCTTACAACGTGTTTTTGTTTAATTACCAACTTATTATTTTTAGATACATTAGTGCTGCACTAAATTAGGCTAACGCTGCGTAATTTAGATAGCAATGAATAAAAAAAAAGTAAACGAATTTCAAAGAGGTTTGGTTTAAGAACTGTTTGGCTTTGTATAAGAGGTCGACACGATTTGATATTTTATTTTTGACTATACGTATGTGCTCTTCCATATTTTCATCTAAAACTACACCTAGAAACGACAAAGAATGCTCTTTCTTGACATAAGAATTTTTTAAAAAAAGGTTAGGAAGTTTTGAGGGAATATCTTCTTTTTCATGAAGACGATCAAAGAAAATATATTCGATGTAAATCATTCGCTACCTTTTTTTTACTGTTGCAAACAAAAACTTAACATCTTTATTAGAATAAAATACGTTAATATTGTTGACAAACAAAATTGAATTTAAGATATTTGAGAATTTACTCTAGTTGTTCATATAAATGAGATAAAAAAGCGGTCCAAGAATTTATCCTTGGGAGACGCCACATGTAATTGCCATTAAATACGTTTTTTTACCATCATATAAAGTGCAATTTGGTAATTCTAACGCCAGGTCAGGTTATCCGTCTACTGGCATCACGTAACCCAGTTCAATCTGCTTCGCGTGTTGCTGTCTTGTAGGATCGCCTTTTTAGACAAAGGCCAATTCAACTTAAATACTCCTTGTCTAGAAACTCTTGGTTGAGTCAAGGCTAGAGATGGTGTTTCAATAAAAATACTCATCTTGGGCAGACATTAAATGCACCCGGCTAATGTCTTGTAGAGGGCCTCCTGGTAAAGGTTAAGGGGTAAACAGATTCTATCTGTTGACGAGCTTCGCACCCATTCATCACCTATTAGGCATGCATATATGCATTTATAATACATTGTTTCCAGTTTAGGATGTTGAATACTGAATCTTCTTGACATAGGTTTGGCCTGTGTCTCCGTTTTTATAAATAGGCAACTCATTGTATTATCTCCTATTGAGGGTACACCTCTAAAATTTAGTTTTATGGTTCTGAGGCCTACTGGTAGTCAGGTTTCAAGAAATTTGTGGTAGCTCTCAGAGAGGCTAATTCCATCAACAGCTGTAAAGTATTAGAGTACTTAGAGTGCCATGTTGTGCATGGATGATGTTCCGATTTGTACTTTTGGTGTGTATTGTCGAAGCCACATTTGGAGCCCTTTGTTATGGCTTAGGGTTTAATAATAGTAATGAGGCAAATACTTGGACTATTAAATAGTGCACTGAGTACTATATGCGTTTTGAGTCAGGTTTTTTAACTAATTTAAAAATAATTTAAGTACCAAAAACTATGAAATCCAAAAAACAATCGTCATTACCAAGTTCTCTAAATCTATAATTCACTAATATTCGTGGTCTTGGAAATAACTTTTCTTCTGTTCAGTCTTATCTCTTGCTTATAGTCTAAAGTTCACCAGACCTACTTGCTCTTTGTGAGACTAAATTGGGTTCAGCTGTCTTATCTTTGTGATCTAAGTGTTGATGGTTATCTTCCTTTAATTTCTAAAAACTCCAATAGCCACATGCTTGGCCTGGGCATTTACTTTCAAAAGAATTCAACCATTTTTTAGAGAAAGGTTTTAATCTACTTACTATTCTTTTATGAGCTTTCGTTTATCTCCTTTCTCTTTTTCTATATTGCTCTCCTTCATCTTAAGAATGTACTCTTTTCCATGTTATTTCAGATCAAATTGACCAAGCCCTTTCTCTTTATCCTTCAGCCAATATCATTGTTGTTGGTAACTTTAATGCTCATCACACTGAATGGCTTGGCTCATGTGTCAGTTAATCTGCAATCCTACAACTTTCGCTTTCCAGACAATCCGAATCATTTACCTACTTTACTTGACTTATGTTTTGTTTCTGATCCTAATCAGTGCTCAATTTCTCCTCATTCACCCTAAGGTGCTTCTAATCACTGTTTGATCTCTTTAAAACTGCTATCTCATTATTCTTCTTTATAAGAATCTTACTATAGATCCGCAAGCCGCCGCCATTAGCCGCTAGCCGTCGCCAAGCACTGCTCTATTTTTAGCCAGCTGTGAAAAATGCCTTCGCGAGCCATGAAAATAAGTCGCCATAGCCAGCCGTTAAAATCATAGTTATTTAATTGATTTAAATCTTTAAATTAGTTTATGTCCAATTTTTTTTTAATTTTATCAATATAAAACGTAATATAGTTTTTGATTTAACCATGGAATTCCATGAGTCTCGTGTTAATATTACCTTAATTTTCGCGCTATAAAAAAAAGTCTCTTGCAGTCCAAAAATAAAAAATAGTAGTCAATGTTTATCATAAAAAAAAAGAAAAGTTGTCATCTGCGCAATTTAAATTTTAAAATGAAAAGAAACAATCATTCTAAAGGTCTGAATTATCATTATTGTTTTTGTATTATATATATATATATATATATATATATATATATATATATATATATATATATATATATATATATATATATATATATATATATATATATATATATATATATATATATATATATATATATATACAGTTCGTGAACGAGTAAATAAATTTGTTTCCATTGAAAAAAAACTGGAACAATTTGCTTGCTCAAGGATCTGAGATGGATTCCTGTGTCCAACAGCAAATCTAGGGCTGCTACATCCAAAGCATGGGACTTCATGGTTCAACTAAACTTGAAAGATTCAAGAAACCAAATTAATCAAAATTATTTATTTAGTAATCAGTTGTACTGCAGATACTGTTTCGAAGAGCAATCACGTGTTGATGAAGGTCGATTATCAAAGGTATATGTTACTTCAACAATGACATCTTCTGGTAACCATCTAAACTATGCTGTTTTTAAACATGGAAAGACTTTTGAGCAACCAGTTAGTTCTAAAATTACTAATTGGGTCCGCACTGTACAAAATAATAAACCAGCACTGTACAAAATAATAAACCAGCACAAAGTCAATTTGAATTCAACAGAGATCTTTGTCTGTAAATATGTTTAGATCTTAAGCCATTTAGTTTAGTTGAAAGATCTGGGTTTAAAAGTTTTTGTTCAAAAAATACAGCGTTTCAGCCTCCATCATCTGACTGTATAGTGTTGTGTTGTGCATGATTGGAGATTTAAAATTTTCACAATGGCTGTTCAGCCAGTGGAGTCGCACACTTCTGAGCAACTTTATCGACTTGCTAAAACTGTTTTAAAAGAATTTTTACCTTAAGATAAGCATTTTTTATTATTTAACACAACTGATGGTGCAGCTAATATGAAAAAATTATCAAAGCTATTAGGCCATGAATGTATAACATGCACCGCACATGGAATTCATCTGCTTTTAACCTCGGATAGCTTATACTGTATTATACTTCTATATATGTCATTATTATACTATAAATATATATATATATATATATATATATATATATATATATATATATATATATATATATATATATATATATATATATATATATATATATATATATATATATATATATATATATATACATCTGCATAGCAATAATAAATTAAATTAGTAAAAACACTTATCTAATTTTTGATTACTTCAACACTGTGTTTCACCATCAGTAGGTTCATCAGGATTCTTCCTGATGAACCTACTGATGGTGAAACACAGTGTTGAAGTAATCAAAAATTAGATTAGTGTTTTTACTAATTTATATATATATATATATATATATATATATATATATATATATAATAGCCAGATAAGCAGCCAAAAAAATCAGGCGGCTAGCCAGCCACAAAAATGTAGGCTAGCCTCTCATGCCATCAGCTAGCCGGTCAGAATTTTTTTTAGCCAGCCATGAAAGTAAAATACCGTGGCTAGGAGGTCTATCTTACTATCATAGTACCTCTTACAACTACCTTGCTGCTGACTGGGACTCTTTTCATGATTTTCTTCGTGATGGCCCATGGGGAGAAAACTTTCGTCTTTCTGCTGACAAATGTGCTTCTTGTATAACATTTTGGATTTAGGCTGGCAAGTAATCTTTTCTTCGCTCTCAATGATTCCGAATCAAGTCTCACTCTTCTCCATTGATATCCTCTCACTGTGCTGCGGCAATTTCCAATCGTAACTATTACTTTCTTATTTATCAGCAAAACGATTTTCCAGAAAACAGATGTCTGTTTACGATTACTAAATTAAGGCTCTCGTGACTTCTAGAAAATCCTTAACAGTATCAATAATAAGGGCAAATCTGTTATTCTACCACTCTTGTATAGCTCATTTTTTGTCACCTCACCTAAATACAAAGCTAAATTGTTTGCAGAGAACTTCTCATCAATATCATCTCTTGATTCCACTAGTTGTGCTCTGCCTGATGTAGCCGAAAAACAGTTTGATCTATTGCTTGATGTTCTTATCACTCCAGTCTCTGTATCTAAAGTGATTTCCTACTTAGACGTTTCCACAGTTTGTGGTCCGTACAAAATACCTGCTATAATCTTGCAAAAGTGTTCTCCGGAGCTGTCATTTATACTTTTAAAACTATTCAACATGTGCTTATTAAAGCCTTGTTTTCCATCCTGCTAGAAAGCAGCATCTATAATCCCTATTTTCAACAATTCTTGAGTGCGATCTGATTTGTCTAACTACCGTGCAATTAGTCTTCTTACAATCATAAGCGCAATATGAGTCTTTAATTAGCAAACACTTCTCGTTCTACTGTTGATTTGTTAACCGTAATAACCAATAGGTTTTATCGTTTATTGAATAGATGTGAAGAGGTCAAGATAATTGATCTTAACATTTCTAAAGCTTTTTATAAGGTTTAGCATGTTGGTCTTCTCCATAAGTTTTCTTCTTATAGTGTATCAATATCAAGTAACATCTTTAAGATTATGTAATCCATTTTGACAAATCGTAGTATAAAGGTTGTCCTCAATGGACAGCACTCTTCTTCATATCCTCCAACTTCAGGCGTTCCTTTGCTCTTTTTAGTTTACATTAGAGTCAGAAATTCTTACATCTAAGGTGGAATTGTTCGCTGATGATACTACCATGTATTCTTGTCTTAAAAAAAAACCAACACTCTATAATTGTTTGGAGGGTATTTGAGCTTTAAAAGGATCTCACTTCTGCTACAGCATGAGACTTTCAGCGGTTGGTGAACTTTACCTCAGATAAAACTCAATTTTTTTCAGCTAATTGTTATCGCAATAACCTAGATCTTTTTATATTTTCGTATGGGTTTATGTATAATGCTATTTCTGATTTTGACAAGGTGCAAAAACGCATTGTAAACAAAGTCAGACCTGCTTTTTCAGCCAACTTTCAACCATTGTCACATCGTTGTAACGTTGTTTCGCCTTCTCTTTTCTATAAATACTATAATGGGCGCTGCTCTAAAGAGCGTCTCTTGTGCCATCTACAAAAGTTCATTCTCGTTACTTCTAATTCAATCAAGTCTCATCATTTTACTGTGACAGTTCCTAAGTGCTCTGAAAATTCTTATTCGTCTTTTCCTAAAACATCAGTTCTTTTGAATTCGCTCCCTTTATCTTGTTTTCCTGATTCATATAATTTACAACCTTTTAAGTCGTCTGCTAATCGTTATCTATAAACCTATATCTATAAATTGCTCTATAAACCAAGAAAAAAAAATTTTAAACCAAGCTAAGTTAGAATTCGATATTAAAATGATATTAAAATGATATTAAAATCTACGGTATCAAACGCTTTTCTTAGATCAAAAAAGACATCGAAATTAAATTTTTTTCTTATCAAAAGCCTCAAATATTTTATATACCAAATTAATGGTTGCGTGATTGGTTAAATGACTAGATTTAAACCCAAATTGTTTATTGTAAAAAATGCTATTAACATTTAAGAAAGAATACAGTCTGTTATATATAAGACGCTCCAAAATCTTGAAATAACAGTTAAGAACTGAGGTTGGTCTGTAGATGGACATACCAGAAGGATCACCTGATTTAAAAATTGGTGTAACCTTTGCACTCTTTACGTTTTCAGGAAATGCTCCATGTTTCAGAGATAAATTAGAAATGTGTAAAAGTGGATTGTTATATATTTTATTGATTTCATTATGTCATAATGTAATGTTATGATGTCTTAACATTTCTGCTGATATTATCTAAACTTTTGTTAGGTTTTAACAAAGATACTGAATTTAATAGTTCTTCCTCAGTAAAATCATGATTAGGCATAAGTATGATTAGAAGCTAATAGTATGATTAGAAGCTAACTTGAGATGGTTTAATTTCATCGGTTAAATTTTTACCAACATTACCAAAAAATTTATTAAGTGTTACTGCTGCCGTAGATTTATTAACAATTGATTTATTATTTAATTTGAAAGTTTTTGGAAGAGCCAAATTCTGTCCAAATTTTTCTTGTCAAATTTTTTTTGTCTCTTCCATAATCTTGTAAACTTTTTATTATTTGCTCTATGTAGTAATTAGTTTTTGAGCGTTCCAAAAATGAAATAAACATTTATAACTTTTATAGTTTGTTTCATTTTTTAGTGACTTTTTTATTTATTTGTAATATAATCGCTGTTTTCTTTTTAAAGATTTAATGATTCCCTTTGTTATTCAAGGGCGTAAAATGGTTTTATTATTTTCAAAACCTTTGGAAATGCTTTATTATAATGTTTAAGAAATTTAGCTAAAAAGATAATTTTGCTAAGAATATAAGTTTTATTCGTTTATTTGAAATTTTGAATTGCTTTTAATATTTTTATCATGACACCATGTTTTGCTAAAGCAAATAGTATGAAAACTAATTTTGATTTTATATAAAAACTGCTCTATTGATTCAAAATTATTTAGAATACTTCTAATATTAATATGGAGAATAGAAAATGAGTTATCATTCATTCCTTCAGTGAATTCACTTTTTGAGTTTGAGTTATAATATAATGGGTTAATATTATCAATTAGTTCTTCATTACATTAAAAATTAATATCAGAATCCGACTTTTTGGTTTAAAAGTATTTCAAATGTTCTAAACTCAAAATCTGATCTGTAGTTTCCTCAACCATTTTAAATCAGAGTAAATAAAATTACATTGAAAATTCAAATGGTACTTGATTTCTTAAATTTCTTTATAATTAATGTCGTATATAACAATACAATACTTGCCATTGTTCCCGTGCTATTTCATTCTTGAAATAATCAAGTAATTTGATCTTAAAAGTTTTTGGCTTGTTCGTATTAAGCTTACCTGCCCTATGTGTTTCTTCTACTTAAATAAAAAGAGCACATAGGACAGGTATATAGGAAAGGGACATAGGACAGGTAAGCTTAATTTTAAACTTAATTAAGATGTAACAATGTTAATAAAAATTATTAAAAAATCTAAAAAATCTTCATTAAAAGAAGTGAAAATTTTAACTCCTTTTACATTTAAATAATTTTCTAATAAGTTTATTTTCTTTAAATTCCGAATCCTCCAAACTTTCCGACTCGTTTTTAGTAGTTGCATTCGTTTTAAACGAATCCTTTAGAACCTAAATAATTTTTATAAGGTCTATTAGGATTTTTTGACTAGGAAGACACCGAAAATCTTTTGATTTTTGTTTTTTCATTTTTCTGGTAAAACTTATGGCTAGCAGTTATAAACAAGTTATGGTAAAACTTATGGCTAGGAGTTATAAACAATTTATGGTAAAACTTATGAATAGCAGTTATAAACAAGTTTTTTTTTTTTTTTTTTTTTTTATAGTTTATTTCGTCATTTTCATAATAAGTTATTTACAAAATATTTTTAGTTAAGATATGGAGCAGACAGAAGACAAAAGTCTTATCATCTAGCCCCGTTGTATCGTTTACACTATCATAAAACTATCATAAATTTTTACAATATCAATAAAATAATATAAATACTTTTAAATAAACATTTTACATTTTTTTATACATAAAAAAAAATATTTATACATTCATAAAAATAAAAAAAAAAGAAACAAATACAAATTTAGATAAATAAGCAAAAAAAAAATATATGTTTTACTTTTAATCAAACGAAAGAAAAGTTAAGAATTGAAAAAGAAGATATAAAAATAAATTAGAATTTGAGATATGTTATAATCAAGTAACTGTTTTTTAAAAATAACTTTGAAAGTTTGAAGCGAAATTAAAGTTTTACTTTCAATTGGAAGGAATGAGTTCCACAAATGTGGCCCTCGGTATGCTATTGAGAAATTTGACTGTTTTAATAAGGTTTTTGGTACCTGATAGTTATGCAATGAATGCTTTGTTTGATATTTATAATTTATAATAACAAAAAGGTCGTCAAAAATATTTGGCAGCATACGATATTTAAATCTAAACATGAATAAAAGAATACTGTAGATATTTAATTGATAAACATTAAGCATTCCAAGCTTTTTAAGCAGTGGATTGGCACTGGTGTAATTATTAGCATTTAATATTAGGCGGCTTGCTTGTTTTTGTTTATTTAAGATACGCTTTAATGTTGATGGATAAATGCTGGCCCACGCAATATTACAATAACTGATATAGCTATGGATAAACGAAAAGTAGATAAGTTTAAAGCAGTTTTTATCCAATTTTTTTTATCAAAGAGTATTGGAATTATGTACAAGACATATTGTCTTGTACATAGTTCCAATACTCTTTGAAATTTTATTTTCTATTAAATTAATGTGGTCTTTCCAACTTATTTGTTCGTCAAGTAAAACGCCTAAAAATTTAATGCAGAATGTCCGTTGTAAATTAGTTTTTTCTATTGAAATATTTGGGAGTTTTAGGGGCAAAGTTTCAGATTTGGAGGATTTAGAAAAAAGAATATATTTGCTTTTAGTTTTATTTAGAGAGAGTTTGTTGGCTTTCAACCATTCATTGAGGTTGTCAAGCTCACGATTCATAGTGATAAAGATTGACTCTATGTTTGAGTGGGAATAAAAAACCTGAGTGTCGTCAGCAAAAAGATTGAAATTTAATAAAAATTCATCAAATTCATCAAATCCTTCTATCGAAACTCAAAAGTTATGGTATAGAAAATACTAACTTGTCCTGGTTCGAGAGTTATTTGACTAATAGGAAGCAGTATATAGTTTATGATGAAGGAAAAACTAATTATGAGACAATTACATGTGGTGTTCCTCAAGGATCAATTTTAGGGCCACTTCTATTTCTTGTTTATATAAACGATTTAAATAAATTTTCTAATATTTTAAATACAATTTTATTTGCAGATGATACCAGCTTGTTTTATTCCAATAAAGATATCAATATATTATTCCAAACATTAAACAAAGAACTAGACAAACACTCAATGGTTTAAATCAAACAAGCTATCTCTAAATATTACTAAAACAAAATACACTTTATTCCATCGCCTACATAAAAAATTAGATATTCCCTTAGAACTTCCGGACCTTTTTATTGACAATCAATTAATAAAGAGAGAGCAATCAATAAAGTTTTTAGGCGTGTTTCTAGACAAAAATGTAACTTGGAGGGAACATATAGGTGTAGTTGAAGGTAAAATATCAAAAAATTTAGGTATAATGTACAAAGCAAAGCAGTTATTACGTCGATCTTGTTTAAAAAACATTTACTTTTCTTTTATTCATTGCCACTTAAGTTATGCGAACATTGCTTGGTGTAGCACTAACGCGACGAAAATAAAAAAATTGCTTAGCAAACAAAAACAGGCTCAAAGGATAATTTCAAACGTAGATCGCTTCTCACACACACAAACACTATTTAATGAACTCAATATCCTAAATGTATATAAACTAAACCTTTATCAAGTTCTTATTTTCATGTTCAAACTTGATAAAAATATATTACCAATCTTATTTTATTCAATTTTTGAAAAAATAAATCACATATACCCTACTAGATTTTCAAAATACAACTACATTCAATCCAAAACTTATTATTCCGCTACTAAATTCTCTATTGTAAACCGAGGACCAAAGTTGTGAAACATAATATTAAATAATGAAATGAAAACTAATTATTCTCTAAACCAATTCAAAACAAAACTTAAGCAATTACTTTTGTTAACTGAAAATGAATTAAATTTTTTCTAATAAAACTTCTTTATATTAGAAATCAATAATTAATAGTTAATTAATTAATTAATTTAGATTATTAATACATAATTAATCAATAATTGTTCATATATTTTTATCATTTTAAATGATAGTCTTCTTTTTGAGAAATTTATTTTTTATTTTTGCGTTATTTATTAGTCTTTTACTTTTATTTTATACTGTTTATTTGCTTTTACTTAATTGGCAATGAAAAGTATTATAAATATAATTAAATAAGTTAAACTATAAAATGCTCTACCAATAAAATGTTTTTATATAAAATCATATCTTCTTATTTTTTCAAACCAATTCTTAAATGTTATTTTTGTCATTTAATATTTTAATAAATTTTGTTTCTTTTATTTTACAAAGCAATTGTTATATCTTATTTTTTGAAAAACTATAAATTTTAAACGATATGCGATATATTTAAATTTTCTTTTATAATATATATCAGAGATATATACATTGAAACTATATTTTATTGTCAAACTATATTTTGTCTAGTAATGACGCATTTTTTGGGGCTTAATGATAAGACTAAATTTGTCTTCTTTTAGCCCCGGTCATGTAATTATTTTTTTATAAGTTACGACTGTGTATTTTTTTTTATCGGCAAAGTGTAAATTAAAAAAAAAAAATTAAAAAAAAAAAAAAAAAAAAACCACCCATAAAATCTTTAATACACTAGAAGATAAGTAAATATCGTTTATATAGATAATAAATAATAAAGCCCCTAGAATAGATCCCTGTGGAACTCCGCAAAAAAATTTTTCTAGTTTCGTACAGGTTTTGTCATAAGATACACATTGTTTGCGATTATTGCGATAGGAAAAAAACCATTTATAATTATTATTTTTGACACCATAATTTCTGAGTTTGTAAAGAAGAATAGTATGGTCCACAGTATCGAAGACCTTTGAGAGGTCAATAAAAACCCCAAGAGTATATTGGTTGTTTTCAAATCCGTTTAAAATTTCTTTAACTAATTTAATTACTGCATGTTCTGTCGAGTGCCCTTTTCTAAATCCGTACTGAGTATTATTAGGCAATTTATGTTTTATAAAATAATTGTATAGCCTATTATGCATTATTCTCTATAGAATTTTAGAAACACATGGAAGTATTGAGATAGGTCTATAATTAGATAATTTAGAAATATCACCGTCTTTAAAAATTGGAATTTTCTTTAAAAGTTATGGTAAGTTATGGCTAGCAGTTATAAACGAGTTGGGAAAACTTGTTAAAATAAAAAATATTCCAGCCATAACTTCTCAAAGTATAATATTAAGCAAAATAAACGTATTTACTAAAATTCCTCCAATTTTCAAAGTAACACCAAGGCCGAGCGATAAATATTTAGAGCAAAATACTTTGCATTTCTGATATACAGTATCGGACAAAACGAGTGGAACCAAATAATGCTAATTTAGTTTCTTTATATAAAAGTGCTGCATTTTTTCAATTTAGAGAAATAACTATGTAACTGTTTAGAGACAAAGTTCTTCAAATTTTATTCATCACAAAGTTCATTATTTGTACACGAAAATTAATAAATTAATCAAAAGTATTAAAAAAAGTTGATTTCCTTCTGGAAAAAACAAGTGCAACTCGACAAAATGTTGACCAAGCAGTATTTCGCTATCAACATTTCGTGGAGAATCCTTTGTTGTCGATCACAGCCTTGCATCTTCGAGGCATAGATTCGATCAGGTGATCAATGAAACTTTGTGGAATCGCTGCCCAGGCCTTTTGGATTTGTTCAAACAGTTGCTCCTTATTACGAACACCTTCACGATTAATTCTGCTGTTAACAATCTCCCACAGGTTTGCGATAGGGTTGAGATCCGGAGACTGAGGCAACCATTCCATCACCGATAGGTGGTTGTCTTGAAACCACTGCTTGACTACTTTTGCAGTGTGTTTTGGATCGTTGTTTTGCTGAAAAACCCATTTTATTGGCATATTCCATTCAGCATGAGGTAACATAACATCTTTCAGGATATTTTTATACATAAAACGGTCCATTATTCCATCGTTTCGATGTATTGGACCTAGACCGTTAGCAGAAAAACACCCCCAGATCATTACATTGCCTCCACCATGCTTCACGGTCTTATGGCAGTAACGTAAATCGAGGCGTTTTTCGGCCGGTCGACGTACACGGCAAATGCCATCGCTCCCAATGATGTTGAACTTCGATTCATCATTAAACAGGACAGTTTGCCATTTCTGCACATTCCAGTCAATATGAGATGTTGCAAACAGGAGTCTTTTCTTCTGGTTTTTTAGTGAAATCAGCGGTTTCTTTACAGGGCTCACATTTTTGCACTTGAAGTCATAAAAATAATAAAAATAAATAATCACGCTTCTCAAGGCTTACCGTGTTACATTTACCTTGTGATGATATAATAATGCTCTGTGGAACACATCGTCTTGGTTGGTTGTGGACTGTATTGATGTAATGAAACATTTGCTGTATTTCACTTCTTGTATTGATGTTCTTCGATAAAACACTTTGATAAAACTCACTTCGATAAACTGTCATGATAATACTGACTGATTGACTTCCATATACTGACTGAGTTACATGTCGATTTACATGTCTCTTATATATTAAAATAAACATGTGTGAACCTGTTCTGGAAGATTCTAGATGCTTCTTTTCGATGCTTCTGGAAGCTTCTGGATGAGTCGCGATGCTTCTGAATGTTTCTGGATATTTCTGGATGCTTCTTCTGGAAACTTCCGGAAGCTTTTGCATGCTTCTGGAAACTTCTGGATACTTCCTTTAATTATTAAAAAACTTCTGTGACGTTGACACGGACCAGACTTAAGAAAATGAAACAAACCAAAAAAGTTACACTTGTTTTGTCCGCTGCAAAATGGCACTTGTCAACGAAATTCTGCCTGTGTTCTGTCACCTGTCAGCTGATTGCTCATGTCATGGCATGCTATGACTCCAGACTCCTGAACTGTTTGCTGTGGTAGTATAGTTCGTTTCGTTTTTAAGACATGTAAAATTATGAACACTTTTTAGCATTGTTCGATGTTGGTTGCAAATGTTTTGTCCAATACTGTATATTTTTTTTCTTTTTCTGTTTACATTTGCCATAAAATAAATACTATATTTTACAAGAATAAAAAAACAAGGTTTCTGAAAAAAGATCAAATGATCTAATCATCAGAACCTTTACAAATTTAAAAACAAAATAGTACAATAAATTATGTTATAAAAACTGAAAATATAAGTCCAAAGAACGGCCCTAAAAATAAATCTAAAATAACAAATTCATTATAATAATCACGTGTCCGTAAAAATAATTTTCACAAATCTGTTATAAAGTTCCATAATAATAAATTTTATAGTTCTGTTATAAATTAAAGAAAATAAATCTATTAATATAAATATTACTATATAAACTCATAAGTCAAGTTTATATTTCAAATTAATAGTAACTTAAAATGTCATCCACAGCAAGAATAAAATCTTTTAATTCATTTTTAAAAACAGAAAACGGATAAAAGGATCAAAATTAGGTAGAACTGTTTTATTCCAAAGATAAGGTGCTCCATAATTAATACAGAATTTATTAAGTTTTGTTCTACAAAATGGTGCATTTAGCAAATCTTTATTTCTTAGTGAGTATTTATTAGTTAGTTTTAATGTAAAAAGGTTGTTAAAAATAGGTGGGGAGAAATTGTTTGTAAAACATAAAACATTAAAGACGTTAAGTTTGTAGACACTAAGTATTTTCATTTAATCAAAGAAAGATTTTGAATGTGAAGAGCGATCCACATAAATAATTACGCAAAATGCATGTTTCTGTCGGCGATATAGACGTTGTAGTTTACTTTTTTCGGTACTACTCCATGCAATATTTGCGTAATTTATATAGCTGTGTATAAATGAGTAAAATAGATGTGTAAGGTTTTTTTGTTTTAGTAAGATCGGGGTTATACAAAATGCCAGTATTTTTAGATGCGAGACATACCCCCCCCCGACCCTAAATATATATACATACAGCGACTAAGGAAAGCACCCTACTATAAACAACCAGTTTTATAAATACTCGTTCTGAATTTTATCCCGACCAGTTATTTAGTCTAATTTCAAAAGAAAGTACAGTTGAGTAGAAAGTTACTTGCTTGGGTGGTTCGTTCCAGTATTTTACTGGTTTATTAGATAGTTGGTTGTGTCTGGGAAGACAGTTAGGAACATATTCACGCCTTATTTTAAGATGGCGATCACGTGACAAGGAGTTAATAATTTTTAGTTGATATATATCATTAATTATATAAAACTAAAGTGTTTGATTATGAAACTGAGGCGCGGAAACTCAAGTGATGGTATATTTAGTCTTTTATTCTCGTAGTATTGACGCAGGTCTATGTTGAACAGATTCAACCAAAGCTACGTCAGTTTTTAAATACGAGGCCAAAACAGACACTGCATATTTAAGGTGACTTAAGGTTTAACTTTTATTTAATAATGGAAAATTTTCGGAGCTTTCAAGAGTAAACATAGATTTGAATTGAGAGTTCAGAAGTTCAAGTATATCGGTAAGTGTTTTTTGAAGCATTTTGTAGAGAACAAACTTTATCTTTATTGCTTATGTTGATATGTTTTTATTTCTTTATTGTTTATGTTGTTATTGTTTTATCTATTGTTTATGTTGTTATGAACTTTATCTTTATTGTTTATATTGTGACTTAAAAGAACTGAAATTTTATAAAAATTTCAAAAATAATAATCATATTTTACATAAACATCTCTTAAAACATTGACAAAAAAAAAAAAAGCCCGTGAAAATTGATTTTTTTAATTATGTTAAAAAACGGCAGTTTTTACGCATTAAGGGGGAAGCCCCCCCTAAACAGAAAAATTAAACATTTTAAACAAAATCAAGAACATAAAAACATCAATATAATATGAATAAAAAAAATCCTTGAAAAAAAATACAAAATGGTTTTTGGTTGCCATAGTAACCACAAAAAACACCTAAAAATGGGCAAAAAATGCATTCACACTGGCCGTAAAAACTAAATAACCGTGCAAGATCTCTTAAAAACCTTTTACCAAATGCTTCACAAAAGGTCAAAGGGTGTTTTAATAGCGGCATTTTCCTTTAACTAAAAATCTGAGTGATGTGTGCACATTTAAAGATGGCGAAAATATTTTTTATTAAAAATAATAAAAATAAAAAAATCTAAACCTCGATTTAAAAAACTGTTTGTATTAAAACATAGCTTATAATCATAGAAACAACTCCAGAAAATTTCATCAAAATTGGTTAAACGGTTCTTGAGATAGAACGGCCGGCGTGTGAAAAAATACTATTTTGAGAAAACGCGAAAAGAAAAAAAAATTAGCACATAAAACTTTAAAACTTTAGGTAAAACACAAGCTATAGTTAAAATATCTAATAAAAAATATTAGAAAACTCCTGCTTCATACAACTTCCCTTCTTTTTCTTTTTCTTTATCATTTTAATTATGTTTTTTTCCACGAATAATTTTTCGTCGCAACTTGTTTTTAGCAATATTCCTGTATTTGGAACGCGACAGTCGTTTATAGTTTAAATTTTTACAACCTTTAAGAGTATATGCTCCTGGAATTATGTCCAAAGATTCATAGACTAAAATCGAGGCTTTTCGACCAATGTTAAAGTTAGCCACTGCATCATAAACTCCGAATTCTAATTGGCTGAATGATACAAATTTTGTTTTAGGTAAACGCTCCCAGATAGTTCCATTAAAACTTTCGTTGGTATTTTGTGTCTTACCATGTAAGCAATTTTCCAAATAATCGTCAGCACTGAGTTCTGCAAAGATTGGTTTGATTTTATAAACAATGTCTATTGGTAAACCTGGTTCAGGTTTATAAGTATTTGTACCATTGGCTTTATCTGAATTATATTTGCACCAACTATCAGCTCCGACTGGGCAATGCGGAAAATGTAGATTATTCTCCTTGTTGGAGGCAACATGATAAAGTGATGCCAGAGTACCAGCTTTCATAGATGCTAAATCCCCTACATTAGCTCTAATTGCAATACCAAAATAACTTTGCAACCGATCAATTGTGGCATCTGTTAATTTACCTCTACCACCAAGGTTTTTAGTTTATTTTTTCAACTTTCTTAATCTTGTACCTATACGTTTTTGATAATGTCCAACACACTCAAGTTTTTTTACTTCCAAACCAGGGTAGACATTCATAACATTTAAATAGCTCTTACTGTCCCCATCACCTAAATATTTTAAGTAGCGAAGCTTGCGATCTATAATAGAACGTTCAAATATTTTTTTCATACTAACTGGCTCCATACCCCCAGCAGACCCTTTGTAATTATATGCACACTTATGCACGTTTCTCCACTCAGCAAAATGTAAAGGTTCACTTTTCTTTTTTGGTTCCATTAAAATACAAGCTTTACAAACTCTACTCATTGGTTCTACGTCCAAAACTTTTCCACTATTAATAGATATTGCAGTCATTACACCATTATATGATGAAAAACCTCGTCGTTGCCATGTCCCATCACATGAAACACCAGTATCAACAGTATTGGAATCGTGTCTAATTTCTGCAGCAGCATCACACATAGTTTCTATTGCTACTTTTTTCACAACTTTAGAAATTGTTTTAGCAAGCTTGTCATAGTTATTTCTTGTCATTGGCGGAGGAATATTCATTAAAGAAGTGAATTTTTCAAGTCCTGCGTGACCATGTCCCAACGACCGCATGGTGTAAACAACTCGCTTATTTACGTCGTACCCCTGCTTACCACTTTTTTTTGAAGTACAAAATTTTTTACGAAATAAACAATTTGAACATTTAAAAACTAAAAAAGAGGCGAGTCCATGTCGATCTTTCAAGTTATCAGACAACACAAGTGAGTCTTCATTGAAGCACATTGGACAAATGAGTTCTTTAAAAATAACAGATAACACTTCTATATCTATAATTCTATATCCAGACAGTAGAGTATTACAAGAAGATTCGACTACATCAATTTGTCGTATTTTTGAATGTGATGGGATATTTACAATATTATCAGAAGCTTCATTTTTATTTTCATCACTCAGACAGTCAATCACAGTGTCATTATTAAATAAAATATTTACAATTTGATTAGATTCTTTATTTACACTATCAACAACAACTTCTTCATGAATTAATGACTTTTTAACTGGAAAAAAACTACACCTTTTCCTACCAAGTTTAGTTCGACTTTTTACTCTACAACTTTTTGGCATTCTTGTTAAATTAAATAACTTTAATCTGAGTCTGTTTTTGTCTCCTAATCTCGCTTACTTTTGCATAGCTGAACAAGAAGTATAATAGAATGTAGCATCCTAACTCAAGTTACGCATTTTAAAACAGCTTTTTTTTTGTTGTTGTTGAAATTACGACAAAAAAATTACACTTTTGATATATCGAAACATCAACTCACCATTAAAAAAACTGAAATTTCTGCACTTTAGAATAGTTTTTATCAAAAACAAATTACATAAATGAAATCTATGGTAATATTTATGTCTAAAAAAGGTCAAACAATTTTTTTGTTTTTTTTATGATTTTAGGGGGAGTTTCCCCCTTAAAAAGTAAACTAAAAATCTAAATACAAAATAATTATCTTTAAAATTTCGCTTGAGTCACAATATGAGAATTTTTTTCTATAATATTAGAGACCTGTCTCATGTTTAAGGGTCAAAATGGGGCACTTTTCTGTAAAGCATTTTTATATTTTACAACTGCTTCTGATTTCATACATGGATTGGCAAATAAGTTCGGATTATGACAAAATTCACACTTTTGTTTACTTTCACCCCGGCCTTATATATATATATATATATATATATATATATATATATATATATATATATATATATATATATATATATATATATATATATATATATATATATATATACTGCGCTTTTCAATCTAAATTTAATTTAAATACGCATTTTCATCATAAATTAAAAAGCTGTATAAACCACAAGTTTTTTAAGGTTGTTTTGAATCGCCAACATGAGGTGATATCAAGTGAAAAAAATCCTTAGATTAGATTAAAACAATACTTTTTTATTTTGTAGTTTAGGTTGAGGAGTTAGACAAAAATAAGAATTATTTTGTTCCAAATAGCCGACGTAAACATTTTTTTTCCCTTCCTTTTATCATATTAAAATAAATATATATTGAAAATAAAAAATGTGATGTTTAAGATTCTAACTTATTTCAGCGTTATTTAATGTCGCTGTTACAACACCTCGTTCGGTTTGCATTACGCAACCATCGTATTCTGCAACGAACTCATCGGAAACTTGTAATTTAGTCTAAAAACGAATTTAAATTAAAACAAATAAGAAAAAAAGAATAATTAATAGAATTATAATTAAAGAAATTGATTTCAATTTATTTAATTTATTTCAATTAATTGGAAAACTAAAGATAATAATACAAATTCACCTTTATTGTTTCAAATATTTTTTTTTTGGGATTGAGTTGATCATCAGGTTCTAAAAACAAATAAATAAATAGCAAATTTTAAATAGGCCAAAGCAAATAAATTTAAAAATTTTATTTTATGTTTTGATACTTTAATTCGCCCTGATGCGTTACTTAGTTTACCGCCCTGATGCGTTATTTAGTTTGCCGCCCTGATGCGTTATTTAGTTTACCGCCCTGATGCGTTATTTAGTTTACCGCCCTGATGCGTTATTTAGTTCCAATTTATACGTTATTCTAGCATAACGTTTCGATGCACAAATTCTTACTACGGTTTCACACTTATAAATGTACATTTTGAAAAATTGTTTTTTATTTTAAAGTATTTTTATTTTTAACAGTTAAAATTTTTTAATAAAGTATTTATAATTTGTGTTTGATTAAGTACAGCTCAAAATTTTCCACAACTGTTTTAGTATTACTAAAACTTTAAAACGGAAATTATTTTTTGTTTTCACAAAAAATTTTCAGAATTTTTTAAATTTTAATGTAAAGTAGTTTTCATGGTTTACAATCAAGAGTGTTTTTCATTTTGTTCTAATCGTTTACATTTTTACGTTCACGTCAAAATATACAACTAATGAAGCAGATAAATATTAGATGTAAAATCTGTTATGATGAAGTTTAACGAAGCTCGATTTTCATACTGAAAATTGTGCTCAAGTATACTGTGTTTTAAAAAAAGTTCAAATTTTGTCATAAACCCAGTTTTCACAATATCTTCAGCTAGAAGAGGTTAAATGAAAGAATTCGAATATACTTTATTAATAACCAACAAAACACTAAATATAGAGACATTTTTCTTCAGATCAAAAAAAGGGACAAATAAATAATAACTAACCTGGCACTTTTGATTTTCTAAAGTTATTCCTACAACTCTGGTGCGATCAAACTATTTACTGTTATCTTTTTTCTAAAGTTGCTAGTCTTAATACAAGTGGACTGAGGATTTGATAAACCGAGGATTAGATAAAGCTTTCCCATTAAAAGACACCCAGTGATAGCAAAAAAATTTTTAACTGCCTCTTGACTCAATTTAATTGTTACAACATATCCATGTCCTTGCTATTAAACCTTTAGAAACAATTCTCAAAGTAAAGCAATGCATGGGAAATATAGGACATCTGGAATGATTACATCTAATTCGATTGTTACAAAGCATTATATATTATTTGATATCTTATATATTTTTGATATCTTATATATTATTTGATATCATTTAATGTCTAAACAATTTTTTATAATGAGCTTAAAATACGAATAGATACAACCATTGTAAAAAATTACCATAAGAATAAGTAAACATTTACTTCTTCAATAAAAAAAAAGATTCTTGTTATAGCTATTCCAGGCCTTCCAATGATTACATGAAAAACTCAATCACAAAATTATTATAAGATATATATAAAAAAACAACTGTGAATGCATAATGCAAAAATGTGCCATATGTCCAGGTATTCTCCAACGATTAATAATAAATAAAATGGCTTGGGAATAAAAAGGCGGGTAGGAATTTTTGTCCAGATCTAATTAATGTGTGGGAATTTTTATATTTATCAGTAAACTTATATTTTTTAATTTTGAAGGCAGATTTACTCCAGTTATTTTTTAGTTTTGATATTTATAAATGGAGGAGGGTCTTGGTAAGCTTGGAGTGGTTGGATGGGAAAATGTTAGGAGAATTAGTAAATTTATTTTACAGCTTTATTTTACATTTTATACTTTGCCAAACATGACAACATCATAACAAAATAAAGAATAATTTCCTTTACAATAATTGCATTAAACTGATAAAGAACTATTAGTTTTTAGTACTGGATGAAGTATAAAGTTAAATGTTTCAAAAATCTTTCTAAACCAGATATTTACAATAGAACTTACTGAGTACTCTACTTAACATCTTATTATATATACTTCGGATTATTATTTATTACTAATCTCTCAAGAAAACTATATATAAAATCCATTGTAAAGTGAAAAAGTTGCAGTGCTTACTTTGCAATGGAATGTCTGGAAACCATTCCCAATTCCATTCTCTCTCAAAATCTCTTATTTGTTCTTATATGAAAACTGTTTTTATATTTGGGCTGGTACTTCTAATGAGACACTCAAGCTTTTTAGACCAAGTCCAAAATCATATAATTGATGAAGCTTAAACTTCTGTCCCATTGTGGTAAGGTTGAATCTCTTTTCTAAAAATATGTGGTTGCATGGTTGCTACTCAAGCAACGATGTTAGAAGTTACATCCTTTTACTGAAACATTCTTTTACTGTGTGTTGCTTGTCTAAGTTTTCAAGTTGTTTACTTTGTTTTGAATGTTTTTTGTAATCTGTTTAGTTACGTTATTCTTTACTGCATTTTATTTTGCCCTTATTTTTTTTCTTTCTTTCCCAATTAAAATAGTGGTTGTCTAAAGCATCGTTGAGATTGAATTTATTGAAAAAAGATATTGAAAGAACAAAACAAAAAACAATCAAACAACATCAACAACAACAAAAAACCCAACAACAATACATAGCAACAGAATTAAATAAACCAACAGAGTGGAAAAATTAATGTTACTAATGTAACTGATTTTATTCAAATTTTGTGAAATAATCTTTATCTTGGCAAAGTGTTGAAAAGTTCCCAGCAAAGTTAAGTGCAGTGCAACTCAGCAATTTTAACAATGACTCCATTACTACATAGTAAATTTTTTTTGCTCTTTAAAATATCATCTTTTAAGAATCCACTAATGGCATTAAATTGTAAAATTATTTTCCATATTCCACCATCTGAAAATTTTAGGGTTAATATTTACAGCATTTCCAAAGAAAAGTTTTTAGGTATAAATAAACACATATAGCACAGTAACTGTAGTGATAGAGCACTTGCTTGATAAGCGAGAAGTTCTAAGTTTCATCCCCATCATGTTCCTGGTAATACTGTAAACCTGATTTGAAAATAAGGAAAACTTAGTCCTTATCTGAAAAACATGAAAATACTTAGTCAAAGTTTTTTTATTATAATACTAACACTAAGAGGCTTACCATCCAACATTTATGAGTTTCTTCTATCTATAACTAAATTGGGGGCTTTATATCTGAGTTTTCATATGCTAGATAAGAGCTAACTAACCTGCTCACTACTATATAGTTTTGTAAATTTTTCTATTATGTTTTCCAATAGTCATTTTAAAAATCTTAGTAATTTAGGAAGTAATAAATTAGTTAAGAAAAAAGTGGAAGCAAACCTATATTCATTTTTAGAAATTTTTATTTTTACTTCAGGTTATTTTTAAATCACACTTTATAGTTTGTTACTATAGATAACAAATTAAAAACGAAAGAATAAAAATCTATTTTATTTTTTGACTTATTTTCTTAAATTATAAAACATAAAAAAAATGAGAGATTTGAAATAATTCAAAATTTTGAAATAACAGTAAATTCAAGCATAACAACAACACAGAGTGGCCAGCCAAAAATCAATTCAAAATTCCAAGATATTTCCAAAACTTTTCAAAGAAAAGTTTGAGTTTTTTAAGGATATATTGATCTTTTCTTGACAAGAAAAAAACAAAATATGTAGATCTTAATAAAAATGACAGTAACATTAAACAATTATTTTTTTTTGGCATTACAATGCATCAATGTTTGTTGCAAAATTCCTGTTTAAACAAAGAAGTTAGTTTTTTCTGGTTTTTGATAAAGTGAGATTATAACAAATAAAATGAAAAACGGTAACTTTTAAATATCTTTCTTTAAATTAACTATTAATCAATTTATCCATATAAAACAAAAATAAAAACAAAAAAAAAATTAAAAAAAAAACAACAAAAAAAAACTTTACAACAATTCTTTGTTCCGCATTTAATATTTAATGAGTGCAGAACAAATTTTCATGAAAGTTTCTCATGAAAATTTTTGTTGAGTAACTCAAAACTTCATTAACGGTTTTTTTAAAAAAAATTTCAAAACTCATATGCTCTTTTTTTTTAATAATTTAAAAATGTTTATCTACTTAATTCAACTTACTGCCGTGTTCTAAGTGAGAAAATCCATCAAAGTAAACACAATCACCAGGTTGACATTCATTTGGAGGTTGCAACAGAACGACCTGTCGATTTCCATCCATACTAAAAAGCATTTTTCAAACTTTTTTAAACCACTTCTTCTAAATTAAAAAAAGTAACATAAAATATCTTACTAACTTAGTTTTTGATGCAGCAAGAAGCATTCCCTCAGATTTTACTCCTGTAAAATAAAAAACAAACAAACTGCTAAACAAACTACAAGTATAATAAAAATTATTTTGAAACAAAAGAAAAAAATTTTTGATAAAAAAACAAAATATAATAAATACAATTAAATAAATTAAGTTAAAATATTTTTGTTAAAAAGGCATAAAATTGAGATTATTTTATAACAATGAGCAACTGTTATAAGTTTGAAAAAGTGTTACTATATATGCAACCAGCAGAGTGAGAATCCCATCCTGCAGTTTAAAAATGAAAAGGCCTGCAGATGTTGCCAGATTCAAAATAGTGCCAGAAATCATTTAATCTACTGAACAACATTACAATAATAACACAACAAGAACAACATGATACAAAAAAACATCATCAAAAAAAAGAAAAAACAAGTATAACCAGATGTACAAAAGCTTTAAGAAATTATCTATATTATCTATATATAAAAAATCTATATTATAGGAAAGCTTCCATTATAACAGACAGCAATTTAAACTTTTTTGTTTACTTTTAGGGTCTACTATATTACAGTTATGCAAAAACTTAAAATAACAATACAAAAACCTATTGTAATCCTTTTAGAGATAAATAAATAAAAAAGATAAATAAACTATTGTTTATTTATCTTATTTTATTAATAACTTGAGTTTTTTAGTTCATTGACATCTAATAAAGTTTTTTTTTTCCAAATCATGAGACTAACCAAAACTTAATATTGATAATCGCTATAAAAAAAAAATTGAGAAATAGTTATAAAAAAAAATTAAAAGGAAATAAACTTTACTAGACCTCTCATATTTGCTGGCTTTAAGTTACAAAGCACAACACAAAGTTTATTATTAAGTTCTTCTGCCTTTATGTAAGCCTTTAAACCACTAACAATTTGACGAGGCTTGTCTTCACCTAAGTCTATTTCCTCTATGTACAAGGAATCTCCATCTGGGTGCTAAAAAATATAAAAAGTATAAAATAATTGGTTTGGTAAACAAATTAATTATCAGATATTATTTGATGTAATTTGTACTTTTGATACAGTTTGACTTACTGGTTTTACAGAAAGCACTTTGCCAACACGTAGATCTAATCTTGCAGGATTAATGGGTCGACTATCATTACCTTTGACATCTTTAACAAAACATCTTAAATCTTAAACAATCTTAACATTTTAAACAAAATCTTAAAATCATCTTAAACAATCTTAAACAAAATCATCTTAAACAAAATGTTATTATGACAAAATGTAATCATGTTAAAATGATATCTTAAACAAAAATATTAATGAAATTAATAAATGTAGTCGTAATTTTATTAAAAAAAATTATCTTTGCATAACTATCTAACTCTTTCTCGGGAGTGTACATACATTAACTTTTATAGCCATAAACATTCTTAAAACAATATTACTGAAAAATATATGACAGCACTTCCTTAATGTGTTCTATATAATTAAGTAACACTGGATTTAAAAAATGCTTGAACAAAAAATCTTTAGGTGTTGCTACAAAACCTTGAACATTTAATGGTTCACTAATATTAATAAAAAAAAGTTTTTTAAAAGCATGTCTTGCTTATAAAATTTATTTCATGTATATAAATTATACAAAAATTTTAAACTAATAAACAACCTGTCAAAACTAAAACCCTCGGTCAACTTATATACACTTCTGTGAACCTATTAGCCAAATCAGTCAATGTATTACACTCTTGTGAGCAATAAATAAGAGATAACTCAGACAATAGAAGAAAAAAATAAAAATCAAGGTAATAAAATAAAATAATAAAAACAGTATAAAAAAATAAAAAAAATAAAAAAACAAACATTTTTTATAGTTTTTAATTTATTCAAAAAATAAAAAAGATTTTATTCAATTTCTGTGGTTTTTTAAAAAACAATGTAGACTGTTTTCTAAACTTTTTAAATGGTTTTTTAATAAAGGGTAACATGTCATATTGTTAGACTTCTTAAGTCTAACAATATGACATAAATCTATTAATAAAAATATTAACTCAAATCGCAAATTAAGCAGTTTGCAGTATACAAAGTCAAAGTTAGCTGGCAAGCAATTTCATGCTTTAATCCGGAATATTATTCACTTTCTTTTGTTAATAATTGTGCTGGTACATACTGTTTACTACATAGCGAGACTGTCAAAGCAACAAACTTTTGAAAATTTTAAAGTGTGTTCAATTCGCCATTAGGCAAAAAATGACAAGGCATGGTTCCAAGAATATACAATAACTGATCTAGCCTCCTGGCAGGGGTATTCAAAAAATTTAACCTTTATAAATATTTTTAAGAATTTTTGCCAATTTAAGTATGGTTAGTAACAGTTGTCATAACTATGTATAAATATGTTTCAACAACAATCAAAACAAAAGATAGGAGTAACGATAATACTTTGTTTACTTTTTGTAATGGTTTTCGAAGTTTTCTCTAAAGAGTTCAGAGTTTATCTTCCATGAAAGCTATTCTATGCAGATGACTTATGCTTGATTGCAGATACAGAAGAATTAAAACTTCAGTTAAGAGAGTTGGAATATAAGCAAAAAGATTTAGGATAAACATGATCGTGGATGTGTATATTATAGCTTTAGTGGTATAAATAATTTTAAACCTTTAGGGAATACTTTTGCAAAGAGAATTCTAAGATTCAATTTTTAGAATTTTACAAAAAAATTTATATTTATTTCACACCAACTTTCATAGATAGTAGTTATTCATTTCAAATCTACTCTCATAGATTGTGATTATTTATAAATTGCTCTCAGTTTACAAAACATAAAAAGTTTTAAAAATTTGAAAAGTCCAATTTTTTTAAATCTTACAAAATGCATAATACACTAATATAATATTACTAGCTGACTGAATTAGTACAAATATGGGTCTTTGTAAATCTATTCCACACCAGCCTTTTTTATAATTTTTTCTTATATATATATAAATATATATATATATATCCTAGCTTTACAGACCTGTAAAATACGGTTTTTTACCAAATCTACCATTTCTATACTTATCTATTCCACACTGATCATTTCTATACCTGTCTCTTATCTACTTCAATATTTTTTAATAAAATAATTCATTTAAAAAAATTGTTTTAAAAGCAAAAAAATTAACATGCGCACCTTTTTTGCATAGGTAGAGCTTACAAGGGATTTAAAATTAGGTTTGTTTTTCTCCTAAATGTATATCATTGATAGCTCAGTGGTTTAATGCATTGTCACCAGTGTCGTTTCTGGGGGGTTTAAGACCTCCCCTTAGTGTAATAAAATTTTGAAATTTTTTCAATCTTGTTTATATATTAATAGCACAAAAATAATAATATAGCAAAAAAGATTTCTAATTGTTGAGATATTCTTTAAAGTTTCTTATTTTATAGATTTATTATACACCAGTGTACAAAATCTGTCTGCAAATTCAGCATATGCTTTAGACGTTTATTCTTACAGAAATTTGTACATAACGTATACAAATGGCAGAACTAAGAAGAACTTAAACTTTTTAAAGGATAGATGCAGCCTTAGCTATAAAACACTGATCTAAAAGTTAAGTCGAAAAAAATTTTGCGCAGTGACGTCAGTTTGTGGCAAATAAAAAACTTTAATATATAAAGTTTGCTTTTGCATTTATCTTACATTTTTGATTAACTTTAATTATGATGCATAAAGTTACATGAAAAGATATGAAACTGGTATATATTGGTACATATTGGTACATATTGTTTCTAAGATAAAAGTTTGCATTTATTACAATAGTAATAAAAATAAAATAAAAAAAATAAAATTAAGTTTAAAAAAAATTATTTAGTTAAATAAAATAATATTAGTTAAATAAATATAATAATATTAGTAAAAATTAATTAGTTAAATAAAATAAATTAAAAAATAAAATTAGTTTTAAAAAAAATAAAATAGTAATTACTATGTGTAGTTTTTACAAGAATATAACCCATAAAATGATATTTTATATACTTTTATAAAAGGAATTATTCTAAAAAAATCTAAATAAAACCTTATTTCTGTTTTTTTCCCCTAGTTTTTTGCCGCAAATTGACGTCACATATGCCAAAATTGTGGCTTCAATGATATACGAGAAAGCCGCATCTATCATATTTAATAGTCTAAGAAGATGACATAATTTTAGCAGTCAGAAATTATCCTAAGAGAGGCAAATCTAAAATCCAAATTTTCCACTTGGACAAGACAACATGTTTCATGTTTTTTTCAATCTTGTCAATTTTTTAAAAATACGATAACATAAATAAAAAAAATTCAAAACAAAACAGCTTGAGCAAACAAGACTTGTAATTATTAGAAACGTTTTCTAATATTACACATGATTCAGTATAAAATGTTATTAAATATGATTTTTTACAGTTGCATTTAATATATGCATTTATATGTATTGTTTATATTTAAGCACAACTTTATTCCTATGCAATAAGACTGTGCTTATTTAGAAAACCTGTTTGATAAGTGTTGACTAATTGTAATTGGTATAAGAATTTATAAAACAATTTATTTTCTATTACATACATGAATTCAATAGATCAGTGGTTTAATAAGCTGTTATCGGTGTAGTTTTGCAGGGATTTAAATCTGCCCCTTAACACAATATATTTTTTAATTTTTATCATCTGGCCATATATATATATATATATATATATATATATATATATATATATATATATATATATATATATATATATATATATATATACATATATACATATATACATACATATATATATATATATATATATATATACATATATATATATATATACATACATATATATATATATATATATATATATATATATATATATATATATATATATATATATATATATATATATATATATATATATATATATATATATATATATATTTAAGCAAAAAAGTAAATATAGCTGAAAGAACTTTTAATTATTGAAATAAAATTTTTTCTGTATTAAGATTCCGACCATAATTTAATTTCAGACCATCCGCAACTTATTAAGACTAATTACCTAAGCACATTAAGAACATAATTATATCATTCATAACACATGCGCAACAAAATTCTTCTGGTGTTTGAGACTTTTTTGAAAATCCTTCCTTTTGTTAGTGTATAATATCTTTACATGTGCTATGTATATAATATTTAAAAATTATTAAAAGTGTTTTGTTTTGTATTTTTAAAAAATCATATAAAGATTCAAAAAAAATAAAGTTGTAAGTAGTAGGATTCAAACCAAGGCTTCTTCGATCAGAAGCTCTGCATGCTAACTACATGGTCAAGCTTGTACGCTGACATGAAAATGTTAAAACTATATAATAAATAAAAGACTTTAAAAAAAGAAAAGAAATTCTATAGACCTATGGAAATATATTCTAATATTATTCTAAAGAGATGTTGCTGCAACGCAATTTTCAAGTGAAAGTAAAACTGTAAAACATGATGTTTTAGTTTTAATATTACATTATTTGAAGTTTACACAAGTTAGATATTTGCATACACTTTCATTGACTTTTTCTTTTAAACAAATGTGCTGTGACTCTTACTCTCCATTGCCTTGGTTGCAATGGCTCCCAAGGGTTCCATGTCAACACGCTCGAAAGGGCATTACTTCTAACAGCACTACTATTATGTTTGACAATAATATATAGAGATAATAACTAATCCTAATATAATTGTTTAATTGGTTATAACATGATGTATGAAGTTTTGAAAACCTTTTCAAGAGTCATTAATTTGTCAACTTTTAAGATTTATTTTTTTAAGATTTATTTAAGTAATAAAATAGTTATGATGAAAAATATGAAACTAACAAAAAAATTTAAAAGTATAATTAAAAGAGAAAGTAATAAAAAATAATTACAAATCATACAATATGTTTTGTAACTTGAAATTATGCAAAAACTGTGTCTATATAAACAATTGCAAATCATACAATATGTTTTGTAACTTGAAATTATGCAAAAACTGTGTCTATATAAATAATTACAAATCATACAATATGTTTTGTAACTTGAAATTATGCAAAAACTGTGTCTATATAAATAATTACAAATCATACAATATGTTTTGTAACTTGAAATTATGCAAAAACTGTGTCTATATAAATAATTACAAATCATACAATATGTTTTGTAACTTGAAATTATGCAAAAACTGTGTCTATATAAATAATTACAAATCATACAATATGTTTTGTAACTTGAAATTATGCAAAAACTGTGTCTATATAAATAATTACAAATCATACAATATGTTTTGTAACTTGAAATTATGCAAAAACTGTGTCTATATAAATAATTACAAATCATACAATATGTTTTGTAACTTGAAATTATGCAAAAACTGTGTCTATATAAATAATTACAAATCATACAATATGTTTTGTAACTTGAAATTATGCAAAAACTGTGTCTATATAAATAATTACAAATCATACAATATGTTTTGTAACTTGAAATTATGCAAAAACTGTGTCTATATAAATCTAAAAGAAAACTGACAATATTTATTGAGTGCACTCAAAAAAATAGATTATAATAATGAAAAGGCTTCAAGAAGAGATTTTGCATCTTGAAAAATTGAATAAAGTTTTCACAAATATTTTATTGCCTGATTTGTTTAATTTTGATTAAATTTAACTTGAGCCACCTTCTCAAAAAAAAAAAAAAAACGAATAACTTTGAAAGTTTAATTTGCAAGGTTGTAAAATAAAAAACCTAATAAAAAAATCAAATAACAACAAACAAAAAGATGGAAAGTAAAAACTTAAAAACATCAAATTACAACAAACAAAAAATTCATCAAGACTTCAAAAGTAAAAAAAAAGAAAAAGTCAATTAATTATTGCTTGAGGTCAAATTCACTTTTTGAAAATGGAAAAAAACATTGATAACATTGGTTTAGATGATCTAATTAGAGCTGAACAAATTGCATCATCAGTCGTTGCCCTGAAATTAAAGATCACTTCATGGTACAATGAAATTTCACTTCATGGTACCATGAAAAAAGAGCCAATTTACTGGTGGTAAACAATTTTCAGTAATTTTAGGTAACAGATTTCATTAATAAACCCTAAGTTGTTAAGTATGTTTTTAATATTAAATTTAAAAAAATTATTTATTCATGATAAATCAGTTATTAAGTGAACCGACTCTTTAATTTGTTTAGGACAGTCAAAACATGGATTTCATTGGCAAGTACTCTTAAAAGCCAAACCATGGTCATTGATCAGCTCAATAACAACCTTTTTGACATAAAAAACAAAAAACAAACAAACATTCATTGCAAAAAATTTGATGAGCTAATCAAGTATATTCCGCTTGAAAACAGATTATCTCATTGATGATGGTTAAGGATTGTTTTTGAAAATATATCCTGGTCTAATTTACACTGATGAAACATTACTCAAGAATACTATATAATATAGCTACAGGAGTTTTTCATAGAAATCTTAAAAATTGATGAAAAAAAGATGATTAGAAATCATGTGGAGAGATAGAATCAGAAAATCTTGACGAGGTATTACATACGACATGATTGTGTTATTTTCTTTCTTTAACTTTCAGTTAAAGAAAGAAAATAACACAAGATCCTGTATATTAAAAATTGTGTTGTGAAAAATGTCTGACCTGTGCAGGAAGCAAGAACACTATAATGAAAAATATCTATGATGTGTTATTATTTGAAACATAATTCAGAGGTTAGGATAATATATGAATCACTGATATGAATCACTGAATTTAAAGGAAGCATCTGTAGAAATCTAATGAAATACTTTTTTCAGTCACAATGTTCTATAGCAATCTTCATTGTCAACCTTTTGTAACAGAAAACCTTTTACTTAAAGTATCTACAAATGAAAGAGAAAATTTTTTTTTCTAATATTCATCCAGTATTGGCTTTTATACAATATTGTAATTTAATTTAAATATTAAAGTAATCAACAAGAAAACAAACAAAAAGATTTATTCTTTTTTGTTTGTTGTGTGTGTGTGCGTGCGTGTGTGTATACACACACTGTGGACCATCAATTAAAACTCATCAGAAACAAATGATCAAATTAATAAAACTTGAATTTATACCAAAAATTAAATTACAGGTCGTATATGTCTTAAATGTCTTTCCTCTTAGAATGTACAAACTGTATAAACAATATATTGCCTTAACAGAGGGTGAATGGAATATGTGTGTGTGTGTATATATATATATATATATATATATATATATACTATATATATATATATATATATATATATACATATATATATATATATATATATATATATATATATATATATATATATATATATATATGTATTTACAAACATACATATACAATGTATATGTATGTAAAAAACATATATATGTATATTATACATATATATGTTTTTTAATTTGATGGGTATGAACTTTCAAAAACTTTAGTTTATTCAATTAACTCTTTAAAACTTATTTTAAATAATAAATTTTGAATTATTTATTGAACTTTTAAGGTTTTAACTTTTTAAACTAAACCAAGAGTTTTTTTTTGGCTTTTTCTTATTGCTATTTATCAAAAATTATAAAAAAGTTTATAAAAAATTTAATATTGAAATACTGTTTATATGCCTATCCTGTGTAAATGTTCATGAATAATGATGATAATAATAATAAATATAATAATAATAATTATTACTATCATTATTATTATTATGATAACAACTATGCTATATCTTACTCTCTTTGACAGGTTTTGGATAAGCAAGATCAGAAAGTTTTTTCATTTCAGGATCATCAAACACCTTTCGAATAGGTGCAAGCAGCTATATTTAGTAAAAAAAAATCAGAAGTAATACAAAGTAGTATTTTAAAAATAGATTAAAGATATATGTAGATTTAGTATTATAGCAATATTTATTTAGAATTTTTTTATATTATAATAAATATATTATTAACTATAATACTACAATGTATTTAGATTTAAATATAACTGGTTTGAAAAGTTTCAAAATCCCCCCCCCCCGCCTTCCTTCAAAATTGAAATAACTTATTATGAAAATATATAAATAATTAAGAAAAATTTTACATTACAAAATTATTTATGCCTTATTTTAAATTATTATTGTTTCTATTAATAAAAAAATTACCTCATTTAGAAAATTTGTGACAGATGCTTTTAAATCTCCAGGATGTAATTTCTATAATAAAAATGATTTAACTAATGCACAGATTTACTAATTGAAAAAAATAGAGATTGACATGGGTGACATTAATATAAAAACTGACAAATTTATGTGTGAGCAAGTATCTATGCACAACATTATGCCAGAAATGTAAAGAAGAAAGTATGTGCTAAAACCACAACTGAGATCAATAAGATTGTGAACTTAAATATGTATCCATAAGATTTTAGGCCAAGTCTGGATCAAGGTGTTTAGATTACTGGTTCATAATGTTTTTAAATCTTGCCCAAAAACAAGGTTATGACTTTTGTTAATTAAGGTCTGTTAGCTATGCCTTTTATTGGGGCCTAAAAATGCTTTTTATTGGTGCCTTGGTTTAAAACCTAGATTAAAACTGTAACTATAATGTAAAATATTGAAATAGAATAATTCTTAAGACAATTTAAAAAGTATAATTTAATTCAATTTACAAAAGTTATAAGAATAGAAATTTTAGGTTTTGAAACAATTTGTTGTTGTTTTTGCCCAAATTTCAAATACAACATTACTGACTTCAACAAATGATTAAATCAATGTATGAGAAAACATACCTTTATCAACTTTTTAACTACTAATAATTGAGTTTAAGTATTTTTGTTTCTGTAATATTTAAAAGAAATGTTGCAGAAGATAGTACAAGTTATGAAGGCAACAGACCAAAACACTAGACTATAGATAATAATAGCAATAAAGCGCTTTTACAATTAATGTACTTAAGCATGTTAAGGTACAACATGTAATACCATTAGTTCTATTTGCTTAGTTTTGCAAGCACAAGTAAACCTGTTCCTTCTATTTCGAATTATTTAACAACATAATACCCAAGTTTTTTTTCACAATCACTTGATGAAATAAGGTGGATCAAACCATTTTTGGTTGATAGTATGTTGTTTTATTGATAGTATGTAATTGATTGTATGTAATTTTAATTGATGGTTGATAGTATGTAATTTTAATTGCTTTTGCCAATATGCATCACTTTACATTTTGCATGTAATCTACTCCCCTTTTTAAAAATCATTCCATTCACACCATCCACACCTACATTTTTGAATGGTACCATTAATTTTTCCTGCATTTCTACCTCAATGATCTCTATATCACCTAAAATTACGTTTGTAAGGTTCAGAAAATTTTTATTATAGTCATGACTTTATTTAATAATAAGTATATTTTTTTTATTCAAAATTCATGTAACATTTTGTATATATATGTCAGGGATGCGGAGTCCCAAAAGGACTCCGGCTTTATATCTCTACTTTTTCCAAGATTGTAGTGTCCAGAAACTTTAAACATGATTGTTGACTTATGATCTGCTATAGGAAAAAGTTCATAAGATTTAATGACTTGAAACTTATTGTTTTTAAGCCCGGAGTCCTTGCCACCATTATACCTAAGGACTTCGGGTTCAAAAAACGATTGTTCCTCTAACCTAAAAGTCTTAATTTTTTTTCTATTAGTAGTCCATAAACTTATTTATATTTTTAGAGCTCCTGGATACCAAAACCTAGCATAAAGTAATCTGTTTGTGACTTTCAAATCCAGAGTTCTTTTTGGGACTCCGCATCCCTGATATATGCATATATAAACATCATTATGATCAATATGGCCATCATAATCATCATCATCATCATCTTCTCTTTCAGCAAATACTACACCATATAAATACTAAAGTTTATATAAATATGAAAGGATATTGTATGCCAGCATCTAAATAAATAGCAAACATATATGTTTATATCCATAATATGTATGCATAAAGCGCACCTCAGAAGCTTTTATTCCTTCTCGACTAAAAGTTTGGAAGCTTTCATTCCTACTCTTCAATTTAAAGTCAAACCTCATTCTACTCCATACTTTTTGTATAATTTCGTACATGAACAGGGTTTGTGTACTGGTTGGAACACTTTGAGCCGTAATAGCCTGAGAGAAGTAAGGAAGATTTAGCTAGTAAGATTAAGTGTTAGTATAGATTATTAAAATTGGACAGATGTCTAGTAAAAAATTAAAGCTTATGTAGAAGAAGTAGGTACACATATTCCGTTAATAATTGAGAGAAGGTTATAACCACAACTAACTAGCCTCCTTGTCTGTAGCGGCATTTTCAGCCTTGGGAAGGTGAACTAACATATAAAAAATAACAACAAATTAAACCTGCTTTATCTGCCAAGCTATCGTCTCTATTGCAATAAACCAAAACTCATTCTTGCTTGTTTCTTATTCAACAAGTTGCATCCTTTTTCCTGTATCTGTCCCTTCATGCTATAAAAACTTTTAATCCAGTTTTTTTCCTTACACATAAAAAAACCTTATAACTATTAGCTATCTTCATGTTTTTCTTTTATAGAAAACCTACAACTTTTCAAGTCTTCGGTTAATCATTTCCTAATATTTTACTTACTCTCTATTTTAAAGTAACTCATAACTTAATAGTGGTTGCTTGCAATCTTTTTGGAAAAAAATTAGAGTTTGAAAATGTATAAATATATGTCAGTATTTAATAAATAGTAAATGTAACCATAAAGTTATAATATATAAAGCTTTATAAATTTTTTTCTAGCCCCGGCTAATAACCCCTGCTAAATCTTATAGTTTAGCTGGGACCGGGTTTGAAAAAAGTCTCATTAATTGCCAGGGTTAGGACCCTAGTCATTTACAAATGAAAAGCTGTTGTAAACAAACTATAAATTAGATTTAAGACATGTTTAGGTATAAAGAATATCCAGTCAATGTGGCTGTAGCAGATTAAACATTCATACTGCTGGTTATACTAAAGGTTGGTGTATCCATAAAATTCAATCAGGAATGTTGATTACATATGTACTACATAGTCCACAGGCTACGTGCTTAATACATAGCTATTAAACAGAATGCTACTACATTACTTGCTATGTAGGTACTACATAGCTACCGAATGTCTCCTGGCCCGCAACATAGCTACTTTATATAAGATATAATATTCAATATTTTAAATAAATTTAATTAAAATGTATCAAGCCTTAGTAATAAACTTTAGTGATATAAAATCAAAATTTGTAAAATAAAAAAAACAATTTAAACAATTTAAATAATAATTTCAAATTAAATATATTACCTGATTTTTGCGATATCAAACCAAAAATTTAAAACAATTTAATTTGATGTCAGTGAACTAATATCATAACTAAGCGCATTAAATTAGACTTTATATATATAGCCAATTACACGTTAGAGATTCTATTTTAACCAATTACATTAGTTATAATCATTGTACTAAGCTTATTAAATAGTAGCTAATATTAAGATTCTAGTATGAACCAACCTTTTCACTGAATGCTTCTTCAAGCTGAATATAGGTAGAAAAATCAAGGTTTCCACCATTTTCTTCAGACCGAAATATTTGAAATACTAAAGAATTGAAAACACCACAGATGCTTTTAAAGAAAATCAAAAGTTTATAAATAAAGTAAAATTGCAAAAATAAAATTTACAAGAAATTCCTTTATGCTCCATAACTGGGAATAGAACAAATTTGCAGAATGCTAATACACCATTTTCAGTGATATTACCTTCCTCGCAAAATGCCTAAAAATTTTCAAATTTTAGATTATTTAACATAAATGCATTAAATTGTTAATATTTTAATGCTAAAGTTAACATTCCATGTTTTTTGCCAATTAAATTATTATTACTGCATATATATTTGCTCAATTATGTAAATTATGTAATTATTTAAATGTTACTGAAACTGTTGGTAATTTAACAAAATGAATTAGGGTGATAATATATTAAGGTAATATCATAGATAAATATTTATTTGTGACCACAGGGCATGGTTACAGATATATATATTTTTAAATCTTTTAAAAGTTTTTATTGCACACCTTTCAACATATTTTCAGAACATGGTTTGCTATTTTGCACCTGACAAAATGGATCAATTATAACATTAAGTTCATTTTAGTGGTAAGTGAGGAACAGTAAGTTATATCATTTTAGTGGTAAGTGAGGAACATTAAGTTAATAAATATATTTTTATTTTCAATATTAAAGGTTCAAGGTAAAAATAATATTATAACTTTTTTATGTATAACAAAGCTTGATTAAATTTACATAATAAAACTAAGGAAGTTAATTTAAAGAACATAATGGGGTCAAATACATAAACAGGGATACAAAGTACTATTAATTTTAGAGACTCTGGGGTCAAAAAATAGGGACTCCTTGGACTTCAAACTTTTAAAAAAAAACTTTTTGAGTCAATTAACCAGAGTTTTTAGGGATGAAATAGTTCCTGAAATACTAGAGTAGACTGTAAAATTTCAATTATGCTGTAAAAAAATGATTCATTTTTGATTACATTTTTATTAATCAAAAAAGAACTATTTCTTTAAGGTTGAAGGTATTTCTACTAATATAATTTTATATAACAAACTTGTTAACTTTAGGTGAATATGCATTTGATTACCATGCTTCATTTGTTTCTCCGCATATCGACCTTCTCTTATTTTATACCTCTCCTAAAATAACATAACCAGTTAAATAACCCACAAAAAAAAAGTTGTAAAATCGTTTTTATAACGTTTTTATAACTTGTAAACTAATAGTGTATTTAAACCAAAATGTCATAACACGTTTTTATTTAAATTAAATGATAAGTAGCGACTCAAAAAATACTATGAATTTTATTTAGACAACGTGCTCAGACAAATAATAGACTTTGTTTGCTAAACTTGTCAAATGATACATTTTAACTGTGTTTAAAAAGACTTTTAAAAATAATTTATTAGTAAACCCATATCTGTTAGTTTAAACAATAAAACTAAGAAACCGCATTAGAAAATTTTTTTTTAATTTTAAAATCAATGCAGGTATTGAACCTTAGACTTCTTGGTTTTGAGCCAGAACTCAAATCACTGTGCTGCTGCTGTAATAATGGCTAAAAAAGTACTTAAATAAAAAACAATTTTACCAATTAAATATTTACAGACATAACTTTGATGCATATGCTATACAACTTATGCTGATGCTATGTTGGTATAGATTTACAAAGAAATGAATAGTCACTGCTGGTGGTAATGACATGGATTCTGGTGGTTGAGATAATAAAAACTTGGGTTGAGATGATGGTGTTCTAAATGTATTAACAAATTGTAATTTTGACTAAATAATTTTACTGATGTCAAATGGAAACTAGAATTTTAATGGAAATTAGAATCTTACACCATATTGTTAATTAAAAACATCTGTATTAGAGTTTATACTATTATAGATTTAATAACAATTGATTTAAAATTTATTTGAAGAATTTATAGAGATTTAATAAGTTTTACCAAAGTACACAATTAGTATATTTCATTCAACCCCTTAGTTCATTGTTTCCATTTTTAACTCATAGCTTTTTATTTCTTGATTGGCATAAAAAGTTATACAAAGATATCTATACAGATAGCAAATATTATTTTCATTTAGTATTTATTATTTAAAAATTTAAAAAAAAAAATTACTCTTTTTTATTAAAATTGGATATAATTTTATTCTGATAAAAAGCTTACAACAACAAGTCCCAAAGAATAAATTTTGCCATAACAATTTCATTATATCCTTAACTTCATTATTTTAACAAATGTTTCCTTCATTTGGATACTTGACTTTAACTTGACTTTGGTGCTAGTGCATAAGACTTATTTTGATGCTGTGTTGGTGTAGATTTAGAAGGCAATGGCTGATTAAGAATAATATATTAAAAATATTTTTTTTGAGTGATTTTTGATGATTAGAGGAATAGGATTGGTTGATATGTGATGCATTGATTTGTAAATTTATTATGCATTTACAGTTAATTTTAAAGCTCTTAAATTTTAAATCTTTTATTTTAGTTGTATGTATCTTTATCAATTTTTGAGAAGAGAAAATGTGTGCTTTGACGTGTTTGAGAAAATGTGTGCTTTGACGTGCAAATAATTTTTTAGTGATATTTAGATTTGTAGCATTATTCTTTTACTGTTATATTATTCTTAGGGTAATAAATGAAACTAAAGTCAAGCAACAAAACAGGTTCTTAGTAAAAAAAAATTAGTAAAATAAAAAGTTATATTTAATAATCTATTCAATATTTTTATTAGCCAGTAATTTAAACCTCATTATTTAAGCTAGAACTATAAGATGTTTTTGAATTATGTTTTTAAAAATGTTTACAAAATATTTTACATTTTTATCTTTTTGATTTTATGTTTTCATTTGCAATGAACTTAAATTTTATTTAAAAAAGAAAAAAAATGAAACAAAGGAAAGTATTTAAAGGTTTTTTATCAAGTTATTTAGAAAAGGTTTATTTTTTATTTTATTTTTTTAAAACAGGAAAAGAAGAGAAAAAAAAAGTGTAACAGAACAAACAAAAAAAGATGACAACCAAGCAAAATTTTTTATGAAATCTTTTATCAATAAACATTTCATTAATACAATCAGGGATTATCCAGGCAATATTTTAAAAACCGGAAATTATTTACTAAAAATATTCTGAAAAAAACCTGAAAATGTTTTAAAGAAATGACCAGAAAAAATCCTGAAATATATGTTGTGTTTGTAAAAAAATTAATTATTTGTATGCGTGTACAAATAATGTGCATATAATACAAACATCCTTTGCACACTAAAAGTTGTTTCAATACTCTAATTTTTCAAACAAGTTTTATAGAATAAGTTCATCAATGCGTACATAAATTAACTGTTATAGCAGTAGTCACAGTGGAGTGTACCTACATTGACTGACTAAAATAGGAAAAAGCGAATTGGAGTGAACATACATTGCCTGAGAGTTTAGGATATGGTAGGCATTTTTTTATGCAAATGAAAAGTATTTCAATATTTATTTACACATGATATTTAGACTATTAAGATATCCAGAAAAAATTATATCTTTAAAGAAATATCCGGAATTCTGGAAATATTTGGAAAAAGTGTACAATAAAAAGCATGTTAGCCATGCTAAACAGCTGAAACAGTGCTGGTGCTGACTTGTGTACCTTATTGTACTTTTTCCTTATATCTCTATTAATCAATCTGAAAAGAATTATTCGATATTTTATTTTAACAAATCTAAACAGAAAACTTTTTTAACACCTTAAACTCTTTAATTTTTTTTCAGTTAACATTTAATTAAAAGGTTAGGTCAGATTAAACAACTGAAAAAACTGAATGACAGCATAATTTAAAAAAAAAATTTATTTATAAAAAGTATTATAGTACAGTTCACTTCACCCCAATAAGTAAAATATAACTTTATGGTGTGGGTAGAAGGCTGTGCATGCAATTGCACGCTGTTCCTAGGAAGGCTTGAACATTATATATATGTTTTATAATATTTATTTAAAAGTTGTGCTAAAGAAGGCATAACTTATAATCAGAAATATAATTTCTGAATTGAATTTTGTAATGATTTTAGTAAGCTTAAGTTTATTTTTTTTATAAAATAAGAACTTTTTTTTTATCACCAAGCATTTTAACTAAAAAAAAAACCTGTTATAAAATATATCAATTATAAAGTTTAAACTCATTTTAAACTCCTTTTCATATATTTAAAAGAATTTTCAAAATTTTTTTATAAATTTATCACAAAAATGATATTTTTGTTTAAACATTTCTATTAAAAAAAAGTACATACCTTTGAAATTTTTTTTTTAATGAGTTTTTCGTCATCAAGTAAATCAATTTTTGAATCCTAAATCAAAAATCGAACATGAAAATAGATAAAAAATGGGACAACAGTGTTACAATATTAAATCGAATGTAAAATTTGAAAACAGATGGGATAACTGTGGGAACACAACATTGAATTAAATATGAAAATACATAAAAGATAGAATAACTGGTGCACAACTGTGAGATAACAACAAAAATTTAAATCAAAATTTTTTGTTAAACACAGCCAAATCTTTGCTTTTAAAACTGAAAATCGCATTAATTCAAAAACTGAAAATGGCTTAAATAATTGAAAAGTTGCTTACTTCTTCAGATGAGCTCATCTTGCCACCAGTCAATCCAGGTACTGAAAATATATAAATGAAAATTAATTTTGACAAAGACATACTTCACAAAAAATTGCATAATAAAACGACAATTAATGACAAAACATGACACATTAATGACAAACAGCAAGACTAATAATGACAAATCAATGAGTAATGACAAATAACAATAATAATAAATTTTTGAACGTAAAATAAATTAAATGATAAATTTTTTTTATTTATTATTAAATTTATTTTACATTAAAAAAATTCCATTCGATTTAAAAAAAATAAATAAAAAATACCCATTGGATTCATTAAATGAATTCTTTTTTTATAGCCAAGCATAGGAAGATACTAAATTTAAACATAATTTTTGTATAGCTAAAATAGCAAAAAGGTAATATTATATGATAATGAACTTCTTATAAGATTATAAAATCTTTTAAGATTTTTATAAGATAATAAAAAAAATATATAAATAAATATAATAAATAACTCGATAAAATTCTATAAAATATAGTAAATAGTTATAAGATTATAAAATAGATTCATAAATAAATAAAATAAATCTTATAAGATTATAAAATCTTCATCGGTATATCCGTTATCAAATTATCTTCATTATTATAATATTATTCAATACAATCTTTTGATTCAAAATAATTTAATATTATTTGATTTTAAATGATGCCATGTTTTAAATAAAAACTAACCTTCTCAGCAAAAGTAAAAATCTTTCTTTGATCAACTCCTCCAAACTGTGCATCCACATTCAAGTATTCTTCATCAAGAGCCTATGATTAAATACAAAACTATAGAACAATTTTTGAAGCATAAATCAACCACACTATGTAAAAATTCAGCATTTTCAACCAAAAGTAAAATTCTATTAGAGCTGTAAATACAACCATTAAAAAATGATTTTGTTTATTGAAAACTACATTGATGCTTTTTTTTAAGTGACCCTAGTCACTTAAAAAAAATTATAAACAGAAAATTTCCAACAAAAAAATAATATCTATTAACATTTCTTTTATAATCCATGCATTACATTTACCAATAAATTTTCCACAAGCTCAAATAAAACTTTTGTTTGAGTTTGTTTGATTTGTATCCTTAATATTCTAGCACATACTTTGTCATGAAGTCAGATAAAACTTCTTTGTTTATTTGTGTCACCCATCAAGTTTTTTTTTAAAGTCATTTATAATAAAATATAAATCTTCATTAAAGTTTATTTTAATATAAAGTGCATCATTACTAGTTGTAGTTTCCTTTTAAAAATCTAGCCACTAAGTTTATTTATTGGTCCAGTAATGATAGCAGTATTATTAGCAAAACGCCTTCTTTAAACTATTATGTTTGCAAAACACACCAAGCGATTCAGCGGCAAGAAGGAATTCTGTAGCACTAGCAACAGAAAATGTCCAATGGATCCAATAATAGACTATTGATTTTTCATCTTTTGAAGTAAAGTGAAGCAATGTTCAGATTCAATCCGTTTTTTGAGCTTCCTTGAGATAAGTTTATTATCTTACTTGTTCAAGTTGCTCAATTGACTTTGCCATCAACCTCAAAGGTAAACTAGTTCTTTTGTTGTTTAACAATCTATTATTTATATATTATTATTTGATCTCCTTTTTTTTGTGTTGAGATTTTTGATTTTTGATTTTATTTAAGACTTTATGACTTTTGTAAAATTTTTCTGTTTTAATTAATACACTTAGATATATAATAGATTATTAATAGATAGATTTACCACAGTACTAAAGTATATATTTAGTATAATAAATAAGTTCGTTTAAAAAGTTTGATAATATTTCAAGTTATTTTATCTTACAAAAAAATATATATATATATATAATTATTTTTAAAAATAACACGATGTTTTTTATTCTTGACATGTTTCGTCAAATTTATTTACATTTTCAAAAGATTATTTTACAATAATAAAAAACCCTGAAATATATATTAAAAAATAGAAGTCTTTATAGAGAAATATAAACGGACAAAAAATTATACATATGTATAATTTTTTGTCTGTTAATATTTCTCTATAAAGACTTCTATTTTTTAATATACATTTCAGAGTTTTTTATTATTGTAAAATAATCTTTTGAAAATGTAAATAAATTTTACGAAACATGTCAAGAATAAAAAACATCGTGTTATTTTTAAAAATAATTACTTATTTTATGCTATTACGACGTTTAACAAATATATATATATATATTTTCTTGTTTTTTTTAAACATCTTCACTTCCAACAAGGCTGGAGGCAACCACTAATTAGAGTTGGAAATTACTGGAAGAGAAAAGATGAAGATTGTAGAGCAAGTTAACAATTGACAGACGACTTAAAGGATTGCAAATTATATGAATCAGGAAAGCAAGATGAAGGAAGCGAATTCCAAATAACTGATGTTTGAGGAAAAAAACTAGAGGAATAAGAGTTTTTGGAGTATTTGTTTATTATCATGATAAGAATAAATGGTAGTATCATCAACGAATAATGCCACCTTGATGTGAGAATATCTGAAAGATCGTTAATGTAAATTAAAAAGGGTATAGGGCCAAGGATAGAGCCTTGAGGAACCCTTGAAGTTACAGAATAATAAGAAGAGTGCTATCCATTGAGGACACCTTTTATACTACGATTGGAGCAGAAGGATTCAATAATCTTAAAGATGTTACCAGATACACCATAAGAAAAAAAGCTAATAGAGAAGACTAGCATGCCAAACTTTATCAGCGATGACCTTAACCTCTCCACCTTTATCTACTGCACGATAAAACCTATTGGTTATTACTGTTAGCAAATCAGCTGTAGAACGAGAAGATCGAAATCCATATTGTTTTCCAGCAGGCTGGAAAACAAGACTCTGATAAGCACTTGTTGAATAGTTTTGAAAGTATAGACGACAGCTCTGGAGAACACATCTGAACAGACTGAAATAGGTATGTAGTCCGGACCACATGCTGTAGAAGTATTACAAATGTCAAGCAATGGATCAACCTGTTTGTTGGCTATATCAGGTAAAACACAGCTAGTGGATTTAAGAGATGATATTGATGAAAAGTTCTTAGCAAACAATTCAGCTTTGTCTTTAGGTGAGGTGACAAAATCTGAACAATACAAGAGATGTAGAATAACAGATTTGCCCTTATCATAGACACTGTTTAAAATGCAGAAAAGTTACTTTGAGGACCACAAATACTAGTGAATGATAGATTCAGAGAACTTAGTGACAATTGTTTTGTGAATTTTATAGTTTTTGGTACTTTAGTCATTTTGGTTAAAGAACTTGACTTAAAGCACAGACTCAAAGTACTCAGTATACTATTTAATAGTCCAAGCAATTGTCTCAATAGTATTAATAAACCCTAAGCAAAGTAATAAAAGGCTCCAAATGTGGCCTTGACAATGTACAATAAAAGTACAAATAGGGACATCATCTATGCACAACATAGCACTTTTAGTACTCTGATATTTTAAAAGTGTTGATGGAATCAGCCTCTTTGAGAGCTACCACAGACTTTGAGAAATCTGACTACCAGGCAGTCTCAGAACCATAAAACTGAGTTTTAAAGCTGTACTCTCATTAGGAGATAATAGAATGAGTTACCTAGGCATAAAAACAGAGACAGAAACAAAACCAATGCATTGAATCAAAAATATAGCTTTTAACATCCTTAACTGGAAACAATTTATTATAAATACATCTGTGCCAGCCTAATAGATGAAGAAGGGGTGCGGGGCTGGTAAATAGGTAGAATCTGTTTACCCCTTAAGTTTTTGGCATAGGAGGCCAAAAACTTCTACAAGGCAATAGCTGGATACATTTGACATCTACCCAAAATGAGTATTTTTATTGAAACACCATCTCTAGCCTTTACTCAAAGAAGAGCTCCCAAGGCAGAGGGTGTTTTAAGTCGGAGTTGGCTTCTCCTAGCATTAGCCTAAAAAAGTGTATCCTAAAAGGCAGCAGGACATGAAGCAGGTTGTACTGGGTTAAATGTTACCAGTAGCAGGATTTATTATGGAAATATAGGTTAGAAAATTATCAAAGAACTATATAATTTCTTTATTCTTAATCTAATTCTAAATAATTAATTATTATTAATATTATTAAGGTTTTTTTTAAGGTTATCAAAGGACTTTAAAGGAGGTTTTTTTTTAAAAGGGTATTTAAGGTTCTTAAGGAGGAGTGGAAACCCTCTAATAAGGTCAGATCCATGTGCTAAAGATGGAATGTTAGGCTTACCTTTGTTAATGACACTCATGATTTGAATTAAGTGAATACAAATTTCAATATCTGGTAATGCTTCTGATCTTAAAATTTATAGTTTTTAAAAAATCGTAATCTTTGTTTTATCACAAAACTAAATAGTTATTGTTCAATAAATAAGATATACACTGATCTTGAAATTATAATATAAAATCTCATAATAAAACCATATTATTATTATTAAAAATCATAGCTTAAACTTGATATTTTAATTCATTTGATAAATCATTAGATAAAAAGAGAAAATAAAAAAGCATATAGTACAATGCAATATTAAAAATACTACAACCCCCATTCATAATAGTGTTAAAAAATGGTGATAAAATATTTTAAATAAAAGAAATCACAACCACTTTTAAATCTTATCAAATAATTTCTGATAAATCAAATAATTGTAACTCTCTAATGCAGATTTGTATAAAATTAAAGATAGAAGAGTATAATGACAATGAAAAATAAAGAATAAATTTGTTTCTAAGCAAAGTGGCCTTGTATTTCAAGGTTTGTGTTTGAAGTTATAGAACCAAGAGAGGGTTGTAACAACAATTAAAGTAGTTTCCTTGACTGTACTAACCTTCATGGTCTAAGGGAGGTGAACTAATATAAAATTAAAAAAAAAAGAAAAAAGGACAGCCGCCAACAAAACTAAGATATGAGATGAAACAGCCAAATTCAATTTAGTCTCACAAAGAACAAGAAGTCTAGTGAATTTTAAAAGGTAAGACGAAAAGTTACTTTAAAGACCACAAGTAATTATTAAATAAGGAAACACAGGTTTACATCTAAGTTAGCCTATAAAATGAAATAAGGGTACGAGGCCAACAGCATGCAAACCCTAAGCTTTGACAAGGAGGCCTTCTAAAAGAGAGTAGCCAGATGTAGTTAACAAGCAAGGCAGAGGATAATAACGAGCAAGAGATAATTTAGAGGAAAGGGGTATCTTAAGTTAAGTTCTCTTAGTTTTTGCCTTGAAAATGGAACTTTTCTCTCTCTCTCTCTCTCTCTCTCTCTATATATATATATATATATATATATATATATATATATATATATATATATATATATATATATATATATTATATATATAATTTTTTTTTATGTGGGAGGATGGGTATATTGGCCTTGATCTCCCCCTTCCCTCTCCCTCGCTACCGCCCATATATATATATATATATATATATATATATATATATATATATATATATATATATATATATATATATATATATATATATATATATATATATGGGCGGTAGCGAGGGAGAGGGAAGGGGGAGATCAAGGCCAATATACCCACCCTCCCACATAAAAAAAAAATTCAATATCAAGTACATATCAAGCCAACTAAATATTTTAGTTAAAAATTGTAGGTGATTATTTCGGTTTATTTTTCATAAACTTTTCATCAATATTTTTGAATAAATAATAAAAATCACAAGCAAAAATTCCTAAAATTAGTCATGAACTGGGTATTTAATTTTTCATGAAAAGCTACTAATCTAATTTTCAATTTAATAATCAATCTAAAGATATACAAGCCAATACATTAAATTAAAAACCATAATATAAAAAGTTTCAAAAACAAAAGTATTCTAAAAACAACACAAATATAGTTTTAATACAGTATACTTTGCAATAAATATAATTTCCTTAGTTTAAGACAGAAGTTGAAATTGAAGAAAAAAATTTTATTTTATGCTAATTTCAAACATAAATAACTTATGCAAATATACAATAATAAAAAATTATTACTATTTCAAATTAAACTCTATACTATAACATTAAAAAAAAAAAAATCTATACATATGTGCATATAGTTATAAATTTATACACAAATGAAAAAATGTTGTATTTTTGCAAGAAATTATTCATCAATTTTTAGTCGCTCTTAGATACGGTTTTTGACTTTTCTTTCAAGAAAAAATACGAAACCTATATATTTTTGAATAGCCTGGATAATGTTGTGTTTAAAAATAATAATAATAATAAAAATTACAAATTTTTTTTTTTTTTAAATTTTGGCCAAAAATCAAGTTTTTCTGTGCAATGACCTGTAAATACAGAAAATTAAAAAAGTTACCTGCAGACCAGGATATAGTAGCCCACTCAGAGCAGGATGCTGAACTTGCTTAACAACTTCACAACCAGCTTTCTTGCAATCATGCTTAAAATTAATAAAATCATACAAATCAAATCATACAATTGTTACACTAAAAATGTTTAGTGTAATAAATGTTTATTTAAAAAAAAAAAAAAAAAAGTTAAAATTGACTGTTAGTTTTGTATTAACAATACAAAAATAACAGTCAGTTACATCAATCAATGAAACTAAAATTAAAATGCAACCATTAGGATGTGTTAGCATAATAAAGCTGTGTTTTAGAGAAAAATGTTTTTCATTTTTCTTATGCTTTTCTAAAAGTTCTACACTTAAAAATGCAAAAAGTAAACATTGGTAATTGTAAAAATAAATAATTTGAGTTAGTTGAAAACTAATTTTACCTCAGTTGCTATTGTTGAGAGTTTGAAAACATCAAGAACATACTCCCTGCCAGATATATAAGTAATAAAACAAGATACATAGATGATAATGCATTCAAAAAAAAAATCAATGAAAATCACAATAATCCAGATTATACATTTTAGGAAAACATCATAACCTACCATTTTAAGAAAACATCATAACCTACCATTTTAAGAAAACATCATACCCTACCATTTTAAGAAAACATCATTATCTACCATTAATTATTAAAATAACATGAATTTTATATAAAAAATTCTAGAAAAAAAAACACTTTTAATTATATAATTATTTTAATTTTTCATTATCTAACGATTCAACTTCAATCTTTTCTCAAATCATTTTCTTCATCTCAGCCTATAATCTACTAACTAACAAACACCTAAAACAAAATCGATTCTGAATGCCTTTTATTTCCCGAACTCTCTAGAGTAACAAACCAAATAAGCATAAGGAGATAACTAATCAAGAACAAACAAAGCCATGTAAACAAAAAAAAAAACATAAGTATTATTATACCAAAAAAAAAAAAATTATACTTAATTAGTGTTTCAAAAATCAATATATGATGATTGATAGAAACAAAAATAGATTTTAAATTAAAATATGGTAAATACATTTGTAAATATTTTTTACCTTGATAATTGGTAATCAGTTCCTTTAACAAACTTCAGTTTTTCTAATGGAACATTTATTGACAGAAGCATAGCCTAAATAACATTACATGGCAATAATAATATGGCATATTAGTTTTCTATTAAAATAAAAAAAAATTTGTTAAAACACTAAATCCTGTCGCATTTATAGTAATTTATTTTTTTGCTGTTTATATATTATCAGGCAAAAATAATATATTTTTTAAACCATCACAACTATTAATTTTTAAAACCATCACAAATCATATTATTATAACTATTAATATAACTTTAAAATTCATTTAAGTAGTATTTAAAAAAAATATTAACAAGACAATAGATTTATAAGATAAAAGTAAATTTTTAACCAAAAAGCTTTTAAAATGCAACAGTTTCATTAACAATATTTTTGAATCATATAAGTCCATAACCATAACTTGCTTTATAAACTATAAAAAACATAAAAGCAAAGTTAGCCAACACCAGGTGAAAACTTTAAAAAAAAAGAAAAACTAATAAATTTTACTACCATGAAGTAACCATCATCAAATCATGTAGTAACCAACATCAAACTATGTAGTAACCAACATCAAATCATGTAGCAACAAACATCAAACCATGATGGATAAAAGCAATGTTAGCCAACACCAGGTGAAAACTCTTAAAACAAGAAAACTAATAAATTTTACGACCATGAAGTAACCAACATCAAATTATTTAGTAACAAACATCAAACCATGTAGTAACCAAAATCAAATCATGTAGTAATCAACATCAAATCAAGTAGTAACCAACATCAAATCATGTAGTAACCAGCACCTAACCATGTAGTAACCAACATCAAATCATGTACTAACCAACATCAAACCATATAGTAACCAACAAAAGCTAGATTTTAACAGTCATATATATAGTTTAGTTTGAATTTTCAACAATGCACCTCTTGATGTTAGAAGTAGAAATAGGTCCTTATTCTTGACCCTAGTGCATCATACTCTTGCCACCTAAGCAACCAAGGTCAAGAATAGTGAACAATAATGCATATGCACACTTCTGTGCGTTTCAAAATTTAGTAGCATTTGAGTTCAATTGCATGCCTTAACACAAATTTAGACATGCACCTTTTACACCTTTACACAAATTTAAACATGCACCTTTAAACAACTAACACAAATTTAGACATTCACCTTTCACATGTTTGAAACTAACTAATGCACAAAAGATTTTTAAAAAAAGTCAAGAGACAGAAAGAGGTTTGTGAAGTTTAAAACTTTATCAAAAAATGATCAGGGGTATTAATGCAAATTAAAAGTATTCTGTTCAGAATATAAAAAAAAAACTAGTGTTCCCAAGACAACAATCTACGAAGCAAAAAAAAAAAAAGAAAAAGAAATATGGCAACAAGGCATTCAGAAATTCTCTAAAAGAATCCAATAGCAATTCAACAAAAGCCAAAAATGCAGTTGATATCTTTTATGAGAAAAGGTTCAAGAAAATCACAAGTGCATTACCATGGACAATAAAACCTGATGCAAACTTGACATTTTGATGCTCCCAGGTTAGCAATTTTATATAATTTTAAAAGGAACAAAGCCTGACATTTTGCTAAAAAAAATCGAAACCAATATATTTAACAAGAAAGTTATGGTTTGGTATTGAATTCTATAGAAAACTTGTGGTATATTTTGAACAGAAAAATTGGTGACCGAGCATAAAGACGCAAAAAAGACTTGAAAGAAGCTATAAAGAGCGCAAGGGAAAATATAACAATGGAAGATACTCAAAAGTTGACTATCAAGGCCTTCAAGGCCAAAGGAGGCCCCACTCGATACTAATTTCCATGAAATTTGATCAATTTGACATTATTTTTGAACTGTACGATTATTTTTTTTACAGTCAATTTATTGCATCATTAGATCAATTCTGTAAAATTCAATAGGTATGAAAAGCAATTAATTCACCAATACACAAATTTAATCTTAAAACAATACTTGATAAGATATCTAAAAGAAAATTTCAAATATTTTAACAGAAAACTCATTTTTTTGATACAATCGTTAAAACTATAATTTTTTTTCAAGTGTATGACTATTTTATTTGCATACCATATATATATATATATATATATATATATATATATATATATATATATATATATATATATATATATATATATATATATATATATTGTATTGTAAATTATTTGAATCAGGAAAGCAAGATGAAGGAAGCGAATTCCAAAGAACCAATGTTCGAGGAAAAAAAATAGAGGAATTTTTAGAGCAATTAGGAACAGTCACAGAAAAAGGATGAGACTTAATTGAATGACGAATGACACGAGAATGAATTTTAGTAGATAGCACAAGAGACGATAACTCTTAAGCACAGTGCCCATTATAGTATTTGTAGAAAAGAGATAGAGAAGCAACATTACAATGTGATAATGCTTGGAGGTTGGCTGCCTAAAAGGGAAAGGGCGTCATTAGAAGATCCGCCCCAGATATGGCAACAGTATTTCATACAAAGCTGATATTGAGATTTATAGAGATAGAAAATAGAAACTAGAGTAAGAAAGTGTTGGGCTTGATAAAGAGATGCAACCTTAGCAGATTCTAATTTTGCAATTTATTTGATATATATTTTCCAAGAAAGATCGAAAGTAAGAGTTAATCTAAGAAGATGAAGGGTAGATGACTCATCGAGTAAATTACAGTTCATAAATATAGAAAGATCTAAATTATTACGATAACGATTGGCTGAAAAAATTGAGTTTTATCTTAACTAAAGTTCTCCAGCCACTGTGAGCCCCATGCTGTAGCAGAAGTGAGATCTTTTTCAAGCTCAAATACCCCCTCCAAGTAATCAGAGTGTTGACTTCTTATCATGACAAAAATAAATAGTAGTTTCGCAAAAAAATCCACTTTAGATGTGTGAATATCTGGAATTAAAAAGTGTATAGGGCCAAGAATTTAACCTTGAGGAACCACTGCAGTTACAGAATAAGAAGAGTGCTGTCTATCAAGGACAACTTTTATACTATGATTGGAAAGGAAGGATTCAATAATCTTAAAGATGTTACCAGATACACTGTAAGAAAAATACTTATGGAGAAGACAAGCATGCCAAACTTTATCAAAAGCTTTAGAAATGTCAAGAGCAATGGCCTTAACCTCTCCACCTTTATCTAATGCATGATAAAACCTATCTGGTGTTACTGTTAGCAAATCAGCTGAAGAAGGAGAAGAGAGAAATCCATATTGATGATCAGAAAGTAATTTATTAGATTCAAGATGTGAGATTAAGTATTAATTAAAGATTCAAAAACCCTGCTTATGATAGGAAAAAGACTAATGGGTCGGTAGTTAGACGAGTCAGATCACTCTCCAAAATTTTTGAAAACAGGGAGAACAGATGGCGCTTTGTGGCATGCCGGAAAACAATACTCTGATAAGCACTTTTTAAATAGTTTTAAAAGTATGGATGACAGCTGCGGAAAACACTTCTGCAAGACTACAACAGGTATGCTGTCTGGACCACAAGCTGTAAAAGAGTCAAAGCATGAAATCACTTTTGATACAGAAGCTGGAGTGAATCGAATGTCAAGTAATTGATCAACCTGTTTGGCAGCTAAATCAGGTAGAATGCAACTAGTAGAATCAAAAGATGATTTGATGAAAAGTTCTTAGCAAATAATTCAGCTTAGTCTTTAGGTGAGGGGACAAAGTCAGAACCGTACAAGAGAGGTGGAACTATAGATTTGTCTTTATTATTGATACTATTAAAGATTCTCCAGAACTCACAAGAGCCTAATTTTTGTGATGAAATACGAGATTTCATGACCTAAGAATAGCGGGGTTTGGCATTAGACAAAACCTTTTTACAATGATTTCTAGCAGTAACAAACAGATATCTGCCTTCTGGAGGGAATAAGATTCCATGCCTGCCTGAATCTACGAAGTTATGTAAGAAGCACATTTATCAGCAGGAAGAGGAAAATTTTCTACCCAAAGGCCATCACAAAGAAAATCATGGAAAGAGTCCCAGTCAGCTTAAAGGTAGTTGTAAGAGGTACGATGATTAAGGGATTCAGATGATGAAGAACAATGAGATTATAGTTTTAGAGAGATCAAACTGCGATTAGAAGCACATAAGGGTGAATGTGGAGAAACTAAGCACTGACTAGGATCAGAAACAAGACATAATTCGAGTAGAGAAGTTAAATGATTCGGGTTGTCTGGAAAGCTAATTGACTAAAGCTAGAAAATCAAACTGACACTAGAGCCAAGCCATTCAGTATGATGAGCATTAAAATCACCAACAACAACAATATTGGCTGATGGATAAAGAGAGAGGGCTTGGTCAAGTTGATCAGAAATAACATCAAAAAGAGTGCAGTCTTGAGATGAAGGAGAGTGATATAAAACAAAGAGAAAGGCAATACAGTGAAGTGGTGCTAAATGAAAGCACATAAAAGAATAGTCTATGGATTCAAACCTTCCTGACAAATGGGATAATTCTTACAACGGTAAATGTAAGGCCAAGCATGTAACTATTGGAGTCTTAACGAATTAAAGGAAGATAACCAACAACACTAAGATCATAAATGAGACAGCTGAATTCAAATTAGTCTCACAAAGAGCAACTAAGTCCGGTGAACATTGCAAGAGATAAGACTCAACAGAAGAAAAGTTACTTCGGAGACCACTAATATTAGTGAATGATATATATATATATATATATATATATATATATATATATATATATATATATATATATATATATATATATATATATATATATATATATATATATATATATATCTACAGTGCTATAACTAGTGGGTCGGAGCCCCCTTATTTCCCTTAAAAACCTCTATGAATTTTCAAAAACCTACTAATTCTGCTGCTTTGTCCCCCACCCACCCAATTGGTTGTGTGGCATAGCCTAGCCAAAGTTCTGTATATTTACTTTAATAACAATTTAAAACTTATTGAAATATATTTTATAAGTTTTTATTATTTTATAAGTTTTAATATATTTTAAAATTTTATTCAAAAGTAAAATTTATACAATGCTTAATAAAATATTTATTTGAAATTTTTTTCTGAGGTTTTTCAGTTTTTATTCATTATTTTAATTTTTTTTTTTTAAAACATTTTGTGTACAAAATACATGATTTTTAGGTAAAGTAAATTATTTTATAATTTTAGATTTAATTCTAAAATATTGAATACATTTTTTGTCAACCTTTGTATGGATTTGAATGTCATTTCTTATTTCATTAAAAAAAAAAATCTAAAAATCTAAAAATGTAAAAGTATACATAAAAATGAATTTAATTGAACTTTTATATATTTTTTTAATTTCATGTAAAAAAAGTAAATACATTGTGACAAGGAAATCCAAAAACATACCTTAATAACAGCTTGATAATATTCAGTTCTAAGCTTTAAAAGTTCCCATGGAGCTTTTAAATTATCAAGATAAGCATGAAGATCTGCGAACAATATGGTAACCTTCAAAGTAAAATAATGATGACACTTTAAATATCACAAAAGTTATGTAAAGCAAATAAATTATTTATTAATTTCAAACGACTAGTAATTTAATAATTTAAAGTATTTTAACTAAATACTTAAGTAATTTAACTAATAATTTAACTGGTTACCTGTTTTTACAGGTTAACACTATGACTTCATAATTTATTTTGAAATACTTATTATTTTTAAAATATTTACTTTTTATAATTTTTTTTAAATAATATAAACTAATAAGAAAACCAAACAAAAAAACTTTAAAATTTTTTATGTTTGAGGAAAGTTTTAGAAAACCTAATATATTAACTTGCTTTTAAGGTTGAGAACAATTGGTGAACAAAACAAAGCTTGATAACAATTGCTAAAACTATAAAAAATTAAATTGCATAAAACCTATTAAGCATCACATAATTAAAAAAAAACTGTTCAAATATGGTAATGAACAATAAAAAAATTTCAATACATTAACATTTCGTACAATAATTTGATTTATGCCAAATACCAAATTTTAATGATTTTTAATCTAAAACTTTTGTTTAGATTTGGGGGCAGCTCAAATTGGAATATGAACTGCTTTACATAATTTACATTATGTAATCAGCCAATGGTTTAACCATTGGCCGATTAATCGGCTGATGACATCGGTGATTAATCGGCATTGGTTAATAAGCCAAACCAAGCTGGTACATAGGCAAACCTTATATATGCAAATTGCATACTTAAGATTAAGATATAACCTTTACATACATACATTAAACCCTATCATTAGCCTTAATCGGCCTTAGCCAATAGCACATTACTAATATATATATATATATATATATATATATATATATATATATATATATATATATATATATATATATATATATATATATATATATATGTATATATATGTATATATATGTATATATATATATACATATATATACATATATATATACATATATATATACATATATATATATACATATATATATATTTATATGTATATATATATATGTATATATATATATATATATATATATATATATATATATATATATATATATGTATTTATATATAAATGTGTGTGTGTGTATATATATATATATATATATATATATATATATATATATATATATATATATATATATATATATATATATATATATATATATATATATATATATATATATGATCCTCTTGTACATTTTTAAAAGCAGAAACAACTTTGTAAATGACTATTGTCTATAAAGTAATATTTTTAAAGATTAATTTTAAATTTTATTTAAAAATTTGCAAATCTCATATCACATCAAATCTCAAAAGAATTTGAGAACTTTATTAATTTTGGCTAATAAAATAAAATCAACCAAATAAAGTCATAGCAAATATTTCAAAAAATAAAAAACTACATTATAAGAATTTACTTTTTTTTTTAACTTTTTTATATTAACATAGATATTCATATTTTTGTTTATCAAATGTTATAATATAATATTTATCATTAAATAAATATTATTGTGTAAACTTGAAATAAATTTTTTGTTTTAAGAAATGTATTAAATAAATGTGTTTTAAAACATTATTGGCGATAAGTAAAAAAACTTATTTTAACCAACAGTTTGATAGCTTTTAGATGAGCAACTCTATTGAGTAGCCAAATTTAGTCAAATAAACTTAGTTTTTCAAAAGTACCACCTCAGATTTTGAAAAACCTTTTTGGTGTAATATTTTATGACATACTTTTAGTATATTTTAGTTTTGAAGAAAACTAAAAAACTATGAAAGTTATTTTATATTGCAAATAAGTGAAAATAAAAAGTAAAACAAAGCTGAAAGAAGAAATGTAAATCCTTTATCTCTGATTTACATAACTCATTATATTGTCATAATCAATATTTGCAAGACTGTAGTCTTAATGGATAGATTTATTTTGAAATTGAGGGTATTAGTGATACTTATTTAACATATAATTTTGTTAACTGGAACACAACACTGACTTGATCATGCATAATTAATTCATTTAGATTTAATTTGTTCCTATACATGAACTTTACATTAACATCTTGGTTTTCATTAAAATTCTCAAGCATAATCCCTATGTACCATTCAACATAGTAAAAGCTTGCAATGTATTTAGCGCGTTGAAAATTTGAAGGATCTTTTTTTATCAAGTTAATATTATTTAGCCAATGGGTACCTTATACAGTATTGCTAGAGATTCTCTGTAAAAACAATTTATCTCTATCTATACAAAACTTTGATAGCTTCTACCTGCTTTGATAAAGTGGCGGTGAAAAAGATCATACAAAGTGACAAGTGCAGTTTGGTTAGTTGATACTCATCGTTTGTATGCCATCTGATTGTCAAAATTAAAACCATTATTTTCCAACAGATTTTCCAAATAAGTCATCAAATTTACTCTACCAGGGTAGTTGGAACATAGATAAAAAATTCGGTTTTGACTACCAATATTACAAAACACATACTTTCATCAAGTCTTTGTAATATATTAAACAGCCTTTAGATGCAGCACATATCAACTTGGCATATTGATGATAAGAACATACACAAACTGAATGACTTCCACTAATGCCAATTGTGATGCATCACTTTTTTCACATAACTTGCTAAATCTAACTTTGTGATAAGGAAGGTAAGGAGATAGGAATGTAAAGAAAATTAAAAGATTTTTTATATACTATTTATTCCCGACTTTTATCACTCAGTATATTAAGAAAATACTTTTTTGCACAGGAAATACTAATATTTTTAAAAATTTGTTTTTCAAATGTTTTTGCTAAACTTTACTGTTTCTTTCTTTTATTTAATTTCTTGCGTCATTACAAAGTTTTTTAATCAACTGATATATTTTACAAATAAATAGAAATTTATTTTCTAATTTTCTTATTATATAAGTATTGAGAAAAAACATCAAATATAGCTAAAATATTTTTAAAAGCAAAAAAATGTGAAAACAAATAAACACAAGAAAAAAAATTCTCATAATTTTAGCATATAGAGCAGACTAGTTTCTTAATTATACCGACTGATAAAAAGCGTTAATAAATTGCATAAAACTTTTATTTGCTGTAAAATTGATATGAAAAAGAAGTTTTTTTCATTAACTTGTATAAAATTCGAATTCTCGAATTATATTAAATTTGGTAGCTAATAATAAAAACCACCCTGAAAAAAA